>NC_084630.1:40324691-40434691 GCF_033978795.1 Nerophis ophidion | reverse complement strand
GAAATCTGCCTTCAAAGGACTCCGGCTTATTAGTGATTCCCAAAGCCCAAAAAAAGTCTGCGGGCTATAGAGCTTTTTCATTTCGGGCTCCAGTACTCTGGAATGCCCTCCCGGTAACAGTTCGAGATGCCACCTCAGTAGAAGCATTTAAGTCTCACCTTAAAACTCATTTGTATACTCTAGCCTTTAAATAGACTCCCTTTTTAGACCAGTTGATCTGCCGTTTCTTTTCTTTTTCTTCTATGTGCCACTCTCCCTTGTGGAGGGGGTCCGGTCCGATCCGGTGGCCATGTACTGCTTGCCTGTGTATCGGCTGGGGACATCTCTGCGCTGCTGATCCGCCTCCGCTTGGGATGGTTTCCTGCTGGCTCCGCTGTGAACGGAACTCTCGCTGCTGTGTTGGATCCGCTTTGGACTGGACTCTCGCGACTGTGTTGGATCCATTATGGATTGAACTTTCACAGTATCATGTTAGACCCGCTCGACATCCATTGCTTTCGTCCTCTCCAAGGTTCTCATAGTCATCATTGTCACCGATGTCCCACTGGGTGTGAGTTTTCCTTGCCCTTATGTGGGCCTACCGAGGATGTCGTGGTGGTTTGTGCAGCCCTTTGAGACATTAGTGATTTAGGGCTATATAAGTAAACATTGATTGATTGATTGATTTAGTTTTTTTGATGAAGATGCGTGGTTCCCATTGACATCCAAACATGGATCTTGAAGACACAGGCTGTCCCCTTCCTTCTTGTTCTGCAATTTGCTGGCAGACACAAACACAAACACATCACCGCTTCTTTCTCTTGTTCTTTGAATCCCCCCCCCCCCAACTTTACTGGGTTTTCATCTCAAAGCCCTGCAACTCGCTGCGAGCGCGTCTAAAGCCAAGACGTGGGTATAATGAGGCCGCTAAAGGCGAGCACGAAGAAGGCAGGAAAAGTTGTTTTTGCACGAAGAAGAAGAAGGAGGCGGAGGAGAAGAGGAGCTCCTTCTTCAGCAGAGCTGGTGTAAGATGGAGCTGCTGATGGCCATCCACCCAAACAGAAGGTGCTGTCTGGCACTCCCGGCCATGCACACAGACTCCTGGCGTCGGGCGCCTAGTTTTATCCGCAACTTTGCCAATTTGTCATTTATATGAATCTGCTGTCGGGCTTGACGCGCTCCTTTTTTTTATATTCATTTATTTATTTGGCTTAATGAGACATTTTGTGGGCAAATTGCTGCACAAGTTGTGTCCTGGCAGACAACAGAATGATGCCATGGAGGACTGCCGGGCTTTGTTTTGCCTTGTGAAATATTTACATTGGATTTTATTTTTATTTTTTTGCAGAGTTTTACCCTCGCAGATATACCGTTATTTTTCGGATTGTTAGTCGCTCCGGAAAATACGTCGCCATGCTTGCCAACCTTGAGAGCTCCGATTTCGGGAGGTGGGGTGGGGTTGGGGGCGTGGTTAAGAGCGGAGGAGTATATTTACAGCTAGAATTCACCAAGTCAAGTATTTCATATATATACATATATATACATGTACAGTGGGGCAAACAAGTATTTAGTCATCCAGCGATTGTGCAAGTTCTCCCACTTCAAATGATGACAGAGTTCTGTAATGTTCATCATAGGTACACTTCAACTGTGAGAGACAGAATGTGAAAAAAAATTCCAATAATTCCCATTGTAGGAATTTTAAATAATGTATTTGTAAATGATGGTGGAAAATAAGTATTTGGTCAACCATTCAAAGCTCTCACTGATGGAAGGAGGTTTTGGCTCCAAATCTCACGATACATGGCCCCATTCATTCTTTCCTTAACACGGATCAATCGTCCTGTCCCCTTAGCAGAAAAACAGCCCCAAAGCATGATGTTTCCACCCCCATGCTTCACAGTAGGTATGGTGTTCTTGGGATGCAACTCAGTATTCTTCTTCCTCCAAACACCACCAGTTGAGTTTATACCAAAATGGATACATGGATGATACAGCAGAGGATTGGGAGAATGTCATGTGGTCAGATGAAACCAAAATGGAACTTTTGGTTTCTCACACACACACACACACACACACATATATATATATATATATATATATTAATATATATATATATATATATATATATGCATATTTTATAGAAGTACATTTTTAAAAACGCGTTTTTTTCTCCATCCAACCAAAAGGAACTTTTCTAACATTTGAACTTTTTTCCAAAAAAGTTTCATTATAATTAATAGACCAAATAACTAGAGATGTAACGATATCAAAATCTCACGATGCGAAATTGTCGTCAAGGCCAGTGTACGATGTTATTGTGGTAACAAAAAAAACTTGATAAATATGCGGGGACGATAACTACACTCTACAAGTTTTTTGTTTTCAGATTTTTCAACCTATCTTCAATACAGTTACATCCCTTCACATAATATGTTGCAAGAATCGGTTCGGAGAGACATTACTGCATAATGTAACAAAAAAAACAACAACATATTGAGTTTTTAAACATGTTTTTTATGCTCTAACTATAAAAAATATTGAATCAATAAATAATATTTACTTTTCCACGGTCAGGCTCGGAACCAATTAACAGCAATAAACAAAGGACGACTTAGTTATTATTTAGTTGTCAATTATTGACACACTTAAAGTATTTCAATTAATAGTCCGTTCAACTTGAATTTCATATATTCCATAATAATAAAAATCTTTATGGTGTTTTTTTTAATATGTTAATTTTTATATTAATTGTTTTACATTTTTAGGTAATCGTTTTTTTTTAGTACAGATTTGGTACCAGTATCAGTTGAAATGTAAACGATACCCATCTCTATTCGTGATACTTCAAATGCAGCTTTAAATTTTTATTTTTTTATTTTTTTTTAAATACATCAGGAGGTTACCTACAGCCACAGCTGTTAATGCCATGTTGTTTAGAGACCCTTTTGGATTCTTTTTTTTTTTTTTGGGACCACACATCTGGTAATCTTAAAAAACAACAACATATTGAGAGTTTTTAAACATGTTTTTTATGCACTTCCTATAAAAATGATTGAATCTATAAATAATAATTCATTCACCACGGTCAGGCTCGGAACCAATTAACAGCAATAAACAAAGGGCGACATAGTTATTACTTAGTTATCAATTATTGACATATTTAAAGTATTTCAATTAATAGTCTGTTCAACTTGAATAGCATATATTCCATAAGAATAAAAAACATTTTATTCATTTTTTAAAAATATATTCATTTTACATTATTTAACATTTTTAGGTACCGATTCAAGCAATGGCATTTTTTTTTTTTTTTAGTACAGATTTGGTACCAGTATCAGTTGAAATGTAAACGATACCCATGTCTATTCATGATACTGCAAATGCAGCTTTAATTTTTTTTTTTTTTTTTAAATACATCAGGAGGTTGCCTACAGCCACAGCTGTTAATGCCATGTTGTTTAGAGACCCTTTTGGATTTTTTTTTTTTGGACCACACATCCGGTAACTGCATACATCTTAAAAAACAACACATTGAGAGTTTTTAAACAGGTTTTTTATGCACTTCCTATAAAAATGATTGAATCTATAAATAATAATTCATTCACCACGGTCAGGCTCGGAACCAATTAACAGCAATAAACAAAGGGCGACATAGTTATTACTTAGTTATCATTTGTTGACATATTTAAAGTATTTCAATTAATAGTCTGTTCAACTTGAATAGCATATATTCCATAAGAATAAAAAACATTTTTATTCATTTTTTAAAAATATATTCATTTTACATTATTTTACATTTTTAGGTACCGATTCAAGCAATGGCATTTTTTTTAAAGTACAGATTTGGTACCAGTATCAGTTAAAATGTAAACGATAACCATGTCTATTCATGATACTGCAAATGCAGCTTTAAAAAAAAAAAATACATTAGGAGGTTGCCTACAGCCACAGCTGTTAATGCCATGTTGTTTAGAGACCCTTTTGGATTGTTTTTTTTTTTGGACCACACATCCGGTAACTGCATAAATCTTAAAAAACAACAACATATTGAGAGTTTTTAAACATGTTTTTTATGCACTTCCTATAAAAATGATTGAATCTATAAATAATAATTCATTTACCACATCAGGCTCGGAACCAATTAACAGCAATAAACAAAGGGTGACATAGTTATTACTTAATTATCATTTATTGACATATTTAAAGCATTTCAATTAATAGTCTGTTCAACTTGAATATCATATATTCCATAAGAATAAAAAACATTTTTATTCATTTTTTAAAAATATATTCATTTTACATTATTTTACATTTTTAGGTACCGATTCAAGCAATGGCATTTTTTTTAGTACAGATTTGGTACCAGTATCAGTTAAAATGTAAACGATACCCATGTCTATTCATGATACTGCAAATGCAGCTTTAAAAAAAAAAAAAAATACATCAGGAGGTTGCCTACAGCCACAGCTGTTAATGCCATGTTGTTTAGAGACCCTTTTGGATTCTTTTTTTTTTTTTGGACCACACATCCGGTAACTGCATACATCTTAAAAAACAACAACATATTGAGAGTTTTTAAACATGTTTTTTATGCACTTCCTATAAAAATGATTGAATCTATAAATAATAATTCATTTACCACGGTCAGGCTCGGAACCAATTAACAGCAATAAACAAAGGGCGACATAGTTATTACTTAGGTATCATTTATTGACATATTTAAAGTATTTCAATTAATAGTCTGTTCAACTTGAATATCATATATTCCATAAGAATAATTTTTTTTTTAATTAATTTTTTAAAAAGATATTCATTTTGCATTATTTTAAATTTTTAGGTACCGATTCAAGCAATGGCATTTTTTTTTAGTACAGATTTGGTACCAGTATCAGTTGAAATGTAAACGATACCCATGTCTATTCATGATACTGCAAATGCAGCTTTAAATTTTTTTTTTTTAAATACATCAGGAGGTTGCCTACAGCCACAGCTGTTAATGCCATGTTGTTTAGAGACCCTTTTGGATTTTTTTTTTTTTGGACCACACATCCGGTAACTAAATACATCTTAAAAAACAACAACATATTGAGAGTTTTTAAACATGTTTTTAATGCACTTACTATAAAAATGATTGAATCTATAAATAATAATTCATTTACCACGGTCAGGCTCGGAACCAATTAACAGCAATAAACAAAGGGCGACATAGTTATTACTTAATTATCATTTATTGACATATTTAAAGTATTTCAATTAATGGTCTGTTCAACTTGAATAGCATATATTCCATAAGAATAAAAAACATTTTTATTAATTTTTTTTAAAATATATTCATTTTACATAATTTTACATTTTTAGGTACCGATTCAAGCAATGGCATTTTTTTTTAGTACAGATTTGGTACCAGTATCAGTTAAAATGTAAACGATAACCATGTCTATTCAAATGCAGCTTTAAAAAAAAAAAAAACATTAGGAGGTTGCCTACAGCCACAGCTGTTAATGCCATGTTGTTTAGAGACCCTTTTGGATTGTTTTTTTTTTTTGGACCACACATCCGGTAACTGCATACATCTTAAAAAACAACAACATATTGAGAGTTTTTAAACATGTTTTTTATGCACTTACTATAAAAATGATTGAATCTATAAATAATAATTCATTTACCACGGTCAGGCTCGGAACCAATTAACAGCAATAAACAAAGGGCGACATAGTTATTACTTAGTTATCATTTATTGACATATTTAAAGTATTTCAATTAATAGTCTGTTCAACTTGAATATCATATATTCAATAAGAATATATATTTTTTAATTAATTTAAAAAATATATATTCATTTTACATTATTTTACATTTTTAGGTACCGATTCAAGCAATGGCATTTTTTTTTAGTACAGATTTGATACCAGTATCAGTTAAAATGTAAACGATACACATGTCTATTCATGATACTGCAAATGCAGCTTTAAAAAAAAAAAAAAAAGACTACGTCAGGAGGTTGCCTACAGCCACAGCTGTTAATGCCAATGCTGTTTAGAGACCCTTTTGGATTGTTTAGACCTCACATCCAGTAACTGCACGACTGCACTTATTAGGAACATTTATTTTTTGGATGGACTTTGGGAGAAAATCTTTGAATGTTCTGAACTGCTATTTGGATGCAAGTGTCGTCCTGAAGTCAAACAGGCGGTGGAAATGCTGTCTGATAAGAGGCCATGATTGACAGTTAAAGAGTCCTCAGTAATAGTTCTTTTTATTGCCGCCTCAGCAGATCTGACATCTTCTCTTCATCTCGCCCTCCTCCCTCGCCGCCAACGCCGTTCGCCATAAAACAACTTTGGTCCCGTGACAACCTTAACCCTTCCTCGCCGCGCTGGCGGAGGCGAGGCGGCGAAGAAAGTGGTCATCAAAGCCAGACAAATTGACACCTTAGCGCCGCGACTCCTCGCGAAAATTTTCGCGCGGGCCCCGCTTTTTCCCTCGACGCCGGCGACACCAGGAAGCGGGCCAAGCTCGCCGCTTTCCAGATGGAGGCTTCTCGGCTTTTCTGAATAATGAGGCGCTCGGAGGAAAGTTGCACAGGAGTGTCTGCGGCCGCCGTTTGCAAGCCAGCACTTTCACTCACCTGGACCGCGTTCCGGAGCGCAAAGTGGACGCTTTGCTGTTCCATTTTTTTCCCCGCTGACTTGACAAATTTGGGATTTCTACAGAAAAATAAGTCATTAGTGAAAAAGAAGCATTTAAGTCTCACCTTAAAACTCATCTGTATACTCTAGCCTTTAAATAGACCTCCTTTTTAGACCAGTTGATCTGCCGCTTCTTTTCTTTCTCCTATGTCCCCCCCTCCCTTGTGGAGGGGGTCCGGTCCGATGACCATGGATGAAGTACTGGCTGTCCAGAGTCGAGACCTAGGATGGACCGCTCGTCGGGACCCAGGATGGACCGCTCGCCTGTATCGGTTGGGGACATCTCTACGCTGCTGATCCGCCTCCGCTTGAGATGGTTTCCTGTGGACGGGACTCTGGCTGCTGTCTTGGATCCGCTTGAACTGAACTCTCGCGGCTGTGTTGGATCCACTATGGATTGAACTTTCACAGTATCATGTTAGACCCGCTCGACATCCATTGCTTTCGGTCCCCTAGAGGGGGGGGGGGGTTGCCCACAACTGAGGTCCTCTCCAAGGTTTCTCATAGTCAGCATTGTCACTGGCGTCCCACTGGATGTGAATTCTCCCTGCCCACTGGGTGTGAGTTTTCCTTGCCCTTTTGTGGGTTCTTCCGAGGATGTTGTAGTCGTAATGGTTTGTGCAGTCCTTTGAGACATTTGTGATTTGGGGCTATATAAATAAACATTGATTGATTGAGTGAAAAAGAGACATTTTTTTATTACTTTTATTTGATTTAAATTATATTGTTTTATTTTATTTATAATTTTTTATATTATATTATTTTTTAGATTATATTATTATTATATTTTATTACTTTTTCATTTTTATCAATCAATCAATCAATCAATCAATCAATCAATCAAACAATTAATTACTTAACCTCTTAAGGCCCAAGCTGTTTGTTTACATGCTTTTTTTAAATTTCTCTTTTCTATTCGGGCTTCTTGGACCCTAATTAGAATAAAAACTAAGAATCATCTTTTGATATGATGTACTTAGTCCATAAGTACACAAATGTGTACATCATGTTTAGTGACATGCTAAGTCTTATTTTTATACCATGAATTGATTAACGTGGACCCCGACTTAAACAAGTTGAAAAACTTATTGGGGTGTTACCATTTAGTGGTCAATTGTACGGAATATGTACTGTACTGTGCAATCTACTAATAAAAGTATCAATCAATCAAAAATCAATCAATCAAAAAACACTTTTTTCCAAATTACATTGTATGTTATACTCTTCTGACACCACCAGATGGCAGTATAAGTGTCCACATAACCGGCCATAAGACCCCACTTTTTTGGGAGAATGTTGCCTATTAGGGTTGTCCAATATTTTGGTACTTGTCATGTTTTGTGGTCACGTTCTGTTTGGTTTTGGACTTATTGTGCACCCTTGTTTGTTTTGTCACCACGACAACTCATTAGTTTCACCTGTTTTGTGTTCACGACTCACGCACCTGATTTGTTTGGACTAACGCACCTGTCAATCACTGCACCACTATTTAAGCCTGTCGTTGCCAGGCAGTCAGCCTGGCGACATCACCTTCTACACGCCCTTGATACCTGATTGATTACGCGGCCCATGCCATAGTCCTCATGCCATTGCTCTGTTGTTTTTGACTTCTTCCCGCCGCAGTAAGTGTTTTGTTTTTATGTCCACAGTTTAGTGAGTTTTTTTTATGTCTCCCGGCTGGCCTGGGAACGCCTCGGGATCCCCCGGGAAGAGCTAGACGAAGTGGCTGGAGATAGGGAAGTCTGGGCTTCCCTGCTTAGGCTGTTGCCCCCGCGACCCGACCTCGGATAAGCGGAAGATGATGGATGGATGGATGGATGGTTTCATGTCCTAAGTTGTTTAGGTATCCGCCTCAGGCACACTTTTTGTTTGGTAAAAAACAACAACAAAATCTATATATTTTGTTATGGTTTGAAAATGAAAAATAGCAAAATGGCTTGTTTCAATTTTTCCATGTTTGGCCCTAAGTGGAAAAAGTTTGGACACCCCTGTACTACAGAAACCATAATAATCAGTAGAAGCATTTAAGTCTCATCTTAAAACTCATTTGTATACTCTAGCCTTTAAATAGACCTCCTTTTTAGACCAGTTGATCTGCCGCTTCTTTTCTTTCTCCTATGTCCCCCCCTCCCTTGTGGAGGGGGTCCGGTCCGATGACCATGGATGAAGTACTGACTGTCCAGAGTCGAGACCCAGGATGGACCGCTCGTCGGGACCCAGGATGGACCGCTCGCCTGTATCGGTTGGGGACGTCTCTACGCTGCTGATCCGCTTGAGATGGTTTCCTGTGGACGGGACTCTCGCTGCTGTCTTGGATCCACTTGAACTGAACTCTCACTGCTGTCTTGGAGCCACTATGGATTGAACTTTCACAGTATCATGTTAGACCCGCTCGACATCCATTGCTTTCGGTCCCCTGGGGGGGGGGGGCTTGCCCACATCTGAGGTCCTCTCCAAGGTTTCTCATAGTCAGCATTGTCACTGGCGTCCCACTGGATGTGAATTCTCCCTGCCCACTGGGTGTGAGTTTTTCCTTGCCCTTTTGTGGGTTCTTCCGAGGATGTTGTAGTCGTAATGATTTGTGCAGTCCTTTGAGACATTTGTGATTTGGGGCTATATAAATAAACATTGATTGATTGATTGATAAAACAAAAAATATATACTTAATATTTTTTCCCCCCTCATCTTTTTCCATTTTTCATACATTTTAAAAAAAGCTCAGGAGAGCCACTAGGGCGGCGCTAAAGAGCCACATGCGGTTGCCGACCCTCGTTTTATAAAAAATCCCAAACATTCCAAAACAATATTTTCACCTGGTCCTCATGTGGTGAGTCTATTTTTGTTTAATATTTCTGCGGCTGTGACAAAATGTGGAGGAGGCAAAGCGCCATAGGAAGCCATGATTTATGAATGCCCGCATTGTCTCGCCGTTATATAAAAAATGTAATTTTGCCGGCCGAGACACAACTAATTGACCCCGAGCACACCTGGCAAGCTGCTCCAAACAGGGGGGGGGGGGCACATTAAACCCCGAGATTTAACTAGAAGAGGATTTATTAATACCCTCCTCCTCTAAAACAAACAATGGCGGCCAGATCAGTCAAAATGAACACAGATTGGGATTTGATGTGCGGCGCAGGCAGATGGCCTCGCTCCGCCGCTCGCCGTCTCTCCTCGCTCGCCGTGGAGGCTGAGGACCAGACCATTTCCAGGGCGGATTTGGGAGAATCTAGGCCAGGGAAAGCTGGCCGCCAGCGCTGTCATGTTGCAGTGGGCACTTCCTGTCTGAGGAGGCTGCCACTGCACGGCCACTTTGTGTGTGTGTGTGTGTGTGTGAGTGTGTGTGTTCTTGTATTGCTAGCCTTCTTGAGACACCAACAAGGTAAAGTAGCTTCCATATGAGGAGGTGTGAACAAGTTAGGACCGAAATCATGGTCCCAATACTTAAAACCATTGCATCTAATCGAGAGCCCGTCTGTGAACATTGCTCCAAAGTCAGGAGTTTTTGGTAAGCACAATACAAATAAACAAAAAATAAGGATCTCATTTGCAGCCCTGGTGGTGAAATCTGTCTAAATTCTGGTAGTTCCAAAAAGGCGGGATTTTTCAAATTTTGTAAAATTGCTCCCCCATCTGGCCAACATATGAAATAACAAGTGTGTGTAAAAATTTGAAGTGCTCCCCCTCTGGCCAACATAGGTAATAACAAGTGTGTGTAAGAAATTGAAATGCGCCCCCTTTGGCCAAAATGAATAAAACAAATTTAATAAATGTGGAAGTAGAGACATACTGTAATAACTTGAAGTAAGTTTTGATTAAAAACAATTGCAAACAAAAAAAATTCAACAACAAAAAAATGTTCTAAAAGTGTACCTTTTTTATATTTGCATAGTATGTACAGCCCTTTGAGACACTAGTGATTTAGGGCTATATAAGTAAACATTGATTGATTGATTGATATATTATTAATGTGGTGAATACACATATTTATATATCCAGAAAGGGTGGTCCTAAAGAGGTAGGCATTTTTCTCAGGTCTCAAGAAGGTGACAAATACAAGAGTGTGTGTGTGTGTGTGTGTGTGTGTGTGTGTGTGTTCTTGTATTGCTAGCTTTCTTGAGACACCAACAAGGTAAAGTAGCTTCCATATGAGGAGGTGTGAATAAGTTAGGACCGAAATCATGGTCCCAATACGGAAAACCATTGCATCTAATAGAGAGCCCGTCTGTGAACATTGCTCCAAAGTCAGGAGTTTTTGTAAGCACAATACAAATAAAAAACAAGTTAGGACCGAAATCATGGTCCCAATACGGAAAACCATTTCATCTAATAGAGAGCCCGTCTGTGAACATTGCTCCAAAGTCAGGAGTTTTTGTAAGCACAATACAAATAAAAAACAAGTTAGGACCGAAATCATGGTCCCAATACGGAAAACCATTGCATCTAATCGAGAGCTCGTCTGTGAACATTGCTCCAAAGTCAGGAATTTTCTGTAAGCACAATACAAATAAACAAAAAATAAGGATCTCATTTGCAGCCCTGGTGGTGAAATCTGTCTAAATTCTGGTAGTTCCAAAAAGGCGGGATTTTTTAAATTTTGTAAAATTGCTCCCCCATCTGGCCAACATATGAAATAACAAGTGTGTGTAAAAATTTGAAGTGCTCCCCCTCTGGCCAACATATGTAATAACAAGTGTGTGTAAGAAATTGAAATGCGCCCCCTTTGGCCAAAATGAATAAAACAAATTTAATAAATGTGGAAGTAGAGACATACTGTAATAACTTGAAGTAAGTTTTGATTAAAAACAATTGCAAACAAAAAAAATTCAACAACAAAAAAATGTTCTAAAAGTGTACCTTTTTTATATTTGCATAGTATGTATATATTATTAATGTGGTGAATACACATTTTTATATATCCAGAAAGAGTGGTCCTAAAGAGGTAGGCATTTTTCTCAGGTCTCAAGAAGGTGACAAATACAAGAGTGTGTGTGTGTGTGTGTGTGTGTGTGTGTGTGTGTGTGTGTGTGTGTGTGTGGTGTGTGTGTTCTTGTATTGCTAGCTTTCTTGAGACACCAACAAGGTAAAGTAGCTTCCATATGAGGAGGTGTGAACAAGTTAGGACCGAAATCATGGTCCCAATACTTAAAACCATTGCATCTAATAGAGAGCCAGTCTGTGAACATTGCTCCAAAGTCAGGATTTTTTTTGTTGATTTAATTTGCATACCTGTTGGTTAAATCTATCAAAATGAGGGTGGTCCCAAAAAAGAGGGATTTTTCAAATTGACTGTGTGTCGGTTTTAAAAGTGTTCCCCCTCTGGCCAACATATGAAATAACAAGTGTGTACAAGAAATTGAAATGCGCCCCCTTTGGCCAAAATAATTAAATACATTTTAATAAATGTGTATACAGAGATAGGCTCCAGCATCCTACACGACCCGGAACGGGACAAGCGGTAGAAAACAGATGGCTAAATAGAGACGTACTGTAATAACGTGAAGTAAATAATCATACAATTGTTCCTCCAATCACAAGTTTTTTGCATGAAATAGGAGAAGTCCCCTTATGATGCACAACAGACTTCCCCATTCATTCATAGATTTGCCACGGTTTGCCTTTAAACACATTATAACGGGACCGTATACACAGCACAAGCCATAAGTTTGGACCCACCTTCTCCTCATTCAGTGTGTTTTCTTTATTTTCATGACCATTTACATTGTAGATTGTCACATCAAAACGATGAGTGAACACATGTGGAGTTATGTACTTAACACAAAAAAGGTGGAATCCATATCTTCTAAACGTTATTATCTAATCATGCCAAATATGACATTACTGTCAAAGTTAGTTTGAGACGAACCCCAAGATGCAGAGATGGAGGCAGGCAAGGATTGAGAAAACATGATTTAATTTAAATACTAAGACAAAAATAAACAAAGGCTACAAACAAAAAGCGCGCACGTGGGCGGATAACAGACAAAAAGAGCTAGCATGGGAACTAGAAAATAAACGGAGCTTGGCGTGGAAGCTAGCAAAAACAAAAAGGCCTAGCGTGGCGTGGAAGCTAGCAGGTCTTGAGCAGGGAACATAAGTCGTACATGAAATATGAAAACAAACTTGGAAGCAGGGAACAAAAGGCAGTAAGCTAAAAAACACAATCAAATAAAGCTTACCACAATGCTTCATTGACAAAACACGACCTGACAGGTACCAACGACAAGAGCGACATCGACATGACAATAATCCAGCACTCGACTGGAGGACAAAACAGGTTCAAATAGGAACGGGCTGATTGACACCAGGTGTGGCCAGGTACAGATAAGCCGCAGCTGAGGGAAAACAGCGCACAGGGAAAAAAAACAGGAAACAGACAAAATAAGAGCGCTGACAAGAACTAAAAACAGGAAATACTAAACACACAGAGGAGAAACTAAAACTCAAACAAACTGTCGGTGGCAAGCCTGACGATTATTAATATATTGTATTACAAAAATATGTTAGTGAAGATAAGTTTGTACATGAAAACATCTAATAATGTGCATAGGCGATGATGCAATAATATGAGGTGATTACACATTTAAATCTTAGCTGTCAAATGATATATATTTTTAAATCGGATTAATTTGAATTTTGATGATATAAAGGTTATTGCCCGCTTGCATCATTTTAATTAATTTTAAGAACGAGGCCCTCTGATGACAGCCATTACTGCCATGAGACATACCTGTTTCAATAAGTCAATATTCTCCAAGCAAATTACATAAATTCAAATGATACAATATTAAATATCCATCCATCCATCCATACATCTTCTTTCGCTTATCCGAGGTCAAGTCACGGGGGCAGCAGCCTAAGCAGGGAAGCCCAGACTTCCCTCTCCCCAGCCACTTTGTCCAGCTCTTCCCGGGGGATCCTGAGGCGTTCCCGTTCCTATCTCTAAGGGAGAGACCCACCACACGGCGGAGGAAACTCATTTGGGCCGCTTGTACCCTTTCGGTCATGACCCAAAGCTCATGACCATAGGTGAGGATGGGAACGTAGATCGACCGGTAAATTGAGAGCTTTGCCTTCCGGCTCAGCTCCTTCTTCACCACAACGGATCGATACAGCGTCCGCATTACTGAAGACGCCGCACCGATCCGCCTGTCGATCTCACCATCCACTCTTCCCTCACTCGTGAACAAGACTCCTAGGTACTTGAACTCCTCCACTTGGGGCAGGGTCTGCTTGGCAGAGTCCAACCCTCACTGGAAACATGTCCGACTTACCGCCGGCAATAGATCACACTGGTGAATGAATGATGAATGAATGATTGGTGGTGGTCGGAGGGGCCGTAGGCGCAAACTGGCAGTCTAGGCCAGGGCAGCTGTGGCTACAGATGTAGCTTACCACCACCAGGTGTGAATGAATGATGGGTTCCTTTTATCTAATAATAGAAAAGCGCGATATAAATCTAATCCATTATTATAATTATTAGAGACCGAATGTCCTTTGGGACAGAGGACCCTATTGTATTTCTAAAGTTTTATTATTATTATACCGCCGCCTCTTTGAGCTGTAATTTAATGCTTCAAAACTCACCAAATTTTACACACACATCAGGACTGGTAAAAATTGCCATCTAATAAAAAAAAAAAAAAACCCAAAACTCTAAATTGCCCTCTAGCGCCCCCTAGGAAAAAACACAGACAAAACCGCTTCTAACTTCCATTAGGAATGTCGTAGAGACATGAAACAAAAACCTCTATGTAGGTCTGACTTAGACCTAGATTTCATAAAATGACATCCTTCAGCAAAATTCAACAGGAAGTTGGCAAAAAACCCTTCAAAACAGTCATTTTTGCCTCTTTGAGCTATAATTTGACCCTATTAAAATGCTTCAAAACCCACCAAATTTAACACACACATCAGGACTGGCGAAAATTGCCATCTAATAAAAAACCAAACCCCAAAACTCACAATTGCGCTCTAGCGCCCCCTAGGAAAGAACACATACAAAACTGCTGGTAACTTCCATTAGGAATGTCGTAGAGACATGAAACAAAAACCTCTATGTAGGTCTGACTTAGACCTAGATTTCATAAAATGACATCCTTCAGCAAAATTCAACAGGAAGTTGGCAAAAAACCCTTCAAAACAGTCATTTTTGCCTCTTTGAGCTATAATTTGACCCTATTAAAATGCTTCAAAACCCACCAAATTTAACACACACATCAGGATTGGCGAAAATTGCCATCTAATAAAAAACAAACCCCAAAACTCAAAATTGCGCTCTAGTTAGGGACCGAATGTCCCTTTGGGACAGAGGACCCTATTGTATTTCTAAAGTTTTATTATTATTATACCGCCGCCTCTTTGAGCTGTAATTTGACCCCCTTAACATCCTTCAAAACTCACCAAATTTTACACACACATCAGGACTGGAAAAAATTGCCATCTAATTAAAAAAAAAAAAACAAAAAAAAAAACCTCCAAATTGCCCTCTAGCGCCCCCTAGGAAAAAACACAGACAACAGTGCTTGTAACTTCTGTTAGGAATGTCGTAGAGACATGAAATAAAACCCCCTATGTAGGTCTGACTTAGACCTAGATTTCATAAAATGACATCCTTCAGCAAAATTCAACAGGAAGTTGGCAAAAACCCCTTCAAAACAGTAATTTTTGCCTCTTTCAGCTGTAATTTGACCCCCTTAAAATGCTTCAAAACTCACCAAATTTAACACACACATCAGGACTGGCGAAAATTGCCATCTAATCCAAAAAACAAACCCCAAAACTCAAAATTGCGCTCTAGTTAGGGACCGAATGTCCCTTTGGGACAGAGGACCCTATTGTATTTCTAAAGTTTTATTATTATTATACCGCCGCCTCTTTGAGCTGTAATTTGACCCCCTTAACATCCTTCAAAACTCACCAAATTTTACACACACATCAGGACTGGTAAAAAATGTCATCTAAGAAAAACAAACAAACCCCAAAACTCCAAATTGCCCTCTAGCACCCCCTAGGAAAAAACACGGACAAAACTGCTTGTAACTTCTGTTAGGAGTGTCGTAGAGACATGAAACAAAAACCTCTATGTAGGTCTGACTTAGACCTAGATTTCATGAAATTACATCCTTCAGCAAAATTCAACAGGAAGTTGGCAAAAACCCCTTCAAAACAGTATGTTTTGCCTATTTGAGCTGTAATTTGACCCTATTAAAATGCTTCAAAACTCATCAAATTTGACACACATCAGGACTGGCAAAAATTGCGATCTAATAAAAAATAAACCCCAAAACTCAAAATTGCGTTCTAGCGCCCCCTAGGAATAAAACAGACAAAACTGTTCCTAGGAAGAAAAAACAGACAAAATTGCGTGTAACTTCCGGTAGGAATGTCGTAGAAACATGAAGCAAAAACTTCTATGTAGGTCTCACTTAGACCTACTTTTCATTCATTGACATCCTTCTGCAAAAATCAACAGGAAGTTGGCAATTCTCCCTTCAAAACAAAAGTTTTGTAAAAACCCATCACCTTTTTTCAAACATTATCTCCTCTGAGCGCGTTAGTTGTGTTGGCTTCAAACTCGCACAGGAGAGAGAGTAAACCCTTCTGATTAAAAGTTGCGAAAAGAGTTTTAATATCTGCTCCGGTTTTGATTTTACGAGCCGTCCCAAGATGGCCGCTTAAAAGCAGGAAGCACCAGCGTGACCACACAATGCAGAGAAGGTAGGTACTGTGCGGGTAAAGATATGTTGACTGGATGAAAGAAGGAGGCAGCAGTTTGACTCCAGGATACAGAGAAGGTAGGTAATGTGCAGGTAAAGATATGTTGTTTGGGTGATGGCAGGAAGTACCAGCGTGTATGGGTGAAAGAATAGGGCACCAGTGTGACCCCAGGATGCAGGGAAGGTAGGTAACGTGCAGGTAAAGATATGTTGACTGGGTGAAAGAAGGAGGCGCCAATTTGACTCCAGGATACAGAGAAGGTAGGTCATGTGCAGGTAAAGATATGTTGTCTGGGTGATGGCAGGAAGCACCAGCGTGTATGGGTGAAAGAATGAGGCACCAGTGTGACCCCAGGATGCAGGGAAGGTAGGTAACGTGCAGGTAAAGATATGTTGACTGGGTGAAAGAAGGAGGCACCAATTTGACTCCAGGATACAGAGAAGGTAGGTCATGTGCAGGTAAAGATATGTTGTTTGGATGATGGCAGGAAGTACCAGCGTGTATGGGTGAAAGAATGGGGCACCAGTGTGACCCCAGGATGCAGGGAAGGTAGGTACTGTGCAGGTAAAGATATGTTGACTGGATGAAAGAAGGAGGCAGCAGTTTGACTCCAGGATACAGAGAAGGTAGGTAATGTGCAGGTAAAGATATGTTGTTTGGGTGATGGCAGGAAGTACCAGCGTGTATGGGTGAAAGAATGAGGCACCAGTTTGACCCCAGGATGCAGGGAAGGTAGGTAACGTGCAGGTAAAGATATGTTGACTGGGTGAAAGAAGGAGGCACCAATTTGACTCCAGGATACAGAGAAGGTAGGTCATGTGCAGGTAAAGATATGTTGTTTGGATGATGGCAGGAAGTACCAGCGTGTATGGGTGAAAGAATGAGGCACCAGTGTGACCCCAGGATGCAGGGAAGGTAGGTAACGTGCAGGTAAAGATATGTTGACTGGGTGAAAGAAGGAGGCACCAATTTGACTCCAGGATACAGAGAAGGTAGGTCATGTGCAGGTAAAGATATGTTGTTTGGGTGATGGCAGGAAGTACCAGCGTGTATGGGTGAAAGAATGGGGCACCAGTGTGACCCCAGGATGCAGGGAAGGTAGGTAATGTGCAGGTAAAGATGTGTTGAATGGGTAAAGGCAGGAAACACCAGCAAAAGTCGGTCCCGTCCATCGCTGCTTGCAGTTTTAATTCTTCTTATTATTATAATGATTCCCGAGCGTTGCCACCACTGCTGCTCACTGCTCTCCTCACCTCCAAGGGGATCAAGGGCGATGGGTACAAATGCAGAGGACAAATTTCACCACTCCTATAGTGTGTGTCTGACAATCATCGGTACTTCAACTTGAACTTAGTCTTGAATTTTGACAAAGTTCTGGTTTTCAACGTTGATTTAAAGATTTGATTTTCAATACCGGAACCTAGTTGCACCTTTATTTCTATGCGTTGTTTCATTCCCACACACACATACACACACACACACACACACACACACACACACACTTCCACCACCCACCCAGACACACATGGTGTGTTATGCAATGGGTGATGCCTAATTACCACTGACATCGCGGAGACTGTTCGCTGCGAAATTAATCATGACACAAGCGTCACATTTTTTTATTCCCGGCCAAGTGTTCTGTCTGGCTCGGTAGCCGTCGATGGAACTAATAAGTGCACAAAAAAATATTAGGCGAGACGGCCTAAAATCGATGTTAACGCCAGGTGGCGAGCGGCGGAGGCGAGCAGCGGCCTGGTAATTCCGGTAATTAGCGATTGCTTGTTTGTCTGTTGGACACGAGGGAGCTGCGGGCCAGAGAAGACGGGAGATAATGAACCTTCTCATGTGTGACCAGGCTTTACGTCTGCACTCCATTTTCACGTGCCGGCTTTCTTTGATAATCACCCACAGCAATATTATCTGCGAACCACAGACTTTGACGTTATACTTTTATGACAAAACCAGTGAGCTTGTTACTGTAAAAGGTAAAGGAAAAGAGAATACATTGATTTGCAAATCCTTTTGGACTTATATTCAACTGAATAGACTGCAAAGACAAGATATTTCATGTTCACACTAAAAAAACTGTCAGGTTCAACAGCTGATGACATCTATTAAACAAGACAAGGAGCAAGGAATTACCGTATTTCAAACTCGTTTGGCAAAATAATTAGCGCATGCTTAGCATTACCGCCGGCTCAGGATTAACGCCGGGTCAAACTCGTTTCGCAAAATATTTTTTTTATTAGCGCATGTCTAGAATTTCCACCGGGTCAAACTCGTCACGTCACGAGTGACACTTCACCTGTCATCCTTTTCAAAATGAAGGAGGCTGATTTGTATAAATTGAAATCGCATAAAGGGAAGAAGATCTGCAGTCCTGGGTTCAAATCCAGGCTCGGGATCTTTCTGTGTGGAGTTTGCATGTTCTCCCCGTGAATGCGTGGGTTCCCTCCGGGTACTCCGGCTTCCTCCCACCTCCAAAGACATGCACCTGGGGATAGGTTGATTGGCAACACTAAATGGTCCCTAGTGTGTGAATGTGAGTGTGAATGTTGTCTGTCTATCTGTGTTGGCCCTGCGATGAGGTGGCGACTTGTCCAGGGTGTACCCTGCCTTCCGCCCGATTGTAGCTGAGATAGGCGCCAGCACCCCCCGCGACCCCGAAAGGGAATAAGCGGTAGAAAATGGATGGATGGATGGGCTATTGAATATGCTAAAAAGAACAGTAAGCAGCTATGTTTTATTAATATACCGTAGCTGCGTGTGTCAAATATGAGTCATTAAATGACTCCCGCCTCCTGGTGGTAGAGGGCGCTAGTGATCCTTCTTGCGACTACTCGGCTGCAGAAGAAGTGACAACAAGCAGCATGTGTTTTGGGCGGCATAGCTCAGTTGGTAGAGTGGCCGTGTCAGCAACTTGAGGGTTGCAGGTTCGATTCCCGCTTGTACCATCCTAGTCACTGCCGTTGTGTCCTTGGGCAAGACACTTTACCCACCTGCTCCCAGTGCCACCCACACTGGTTTAAATGTAACTTAGATATTGGGTTTCACTATGTAAAGCGCTTTGAGTCACTTGAGAAAAGCGCTATATAAATATAATTCACTTCACTTTAATTTTTCCTCTCGCTTGCACTTTTAACATGGAGGATTACATATCTAAAATAAAACAGTTTTCTAAACTGGACTTTCAATTGAAGCAGGAGGTAATAAAGGAAGATCTCCATCGAGACAGAGACTTTTAAAACTGAAGAAAGATAAGGAAGACTTCCATAAACAAGTTATCGATGCTTTTGATCAGAAGGAGCTGCGCATGGACTTCCTTTATAAGTAAAGGTAAGACCATAATAACGTCTTTTTTATTAAATATGCTTTTCATGATGGTATCCTTACATCACACTCAAATTTTTAAGCGCAGGCCTAAATTTACCGCATGTCTTCGGTAAGCGCCGGAGTGAGAAGAGGTTTTAAATTAATTAGCACCCCAATGGCAATTTAAGGTATTCCGGTTAACAGAGACAGAATTAAATTTGGCTCAATGAGGAGAAATGCGTAGACCTGTACCCTTGATTACATGGCAACAGCTGTTTCTAAAGGAAGAGGGTCATAAACAGCCGCTGCCTTTGGTCACAAAACAGTTCAAAGAAAAGGTGCCTGGAAGGGGGTCAGGCCCTGCTTCCTCTCCGCTTTGTAGATCTCGAGTCAAGACGAAATCTTGTTAAAAAGGTGCATTTTTTTTTTTTTTTAATGTTATTGACTTGTTGGAGTGCTAATCAAGCATATTTTTGGTCTACGCGTCCAGCTGTTTACTGACGTGTGCTATTCATGTTTGAATCACTTTTACTGCACATAAATCAGTAGAAGCATTTAAGTCTTACCTTAAAACTCATTTGTATACTCTAGCCTTTAAATAGACTCCCTTTTTAGACCAGTTGATCTGCCGTTTCTTTTCTTTTTCTTCTATGTCCCACTCTCCTTTGTGGAGGGGGTCCGGTCCGATCCGGTGGCCATGTACTGCTTGCCTGTGTATCGGCTGGGGACATCTCTGCGCTGCTGATCCGCCTCCGCTTGGGATGGTTTCCTGCTGGCTCCGCTGTGAACGGGACTCTCGCTGCTGTGTTGGATCCGCTTTGGACTGGACTCTCGCGACTGTGTTGGATCCATTATGGATCGAACGTTCACAGTATCATGTTAGACCCGCTCGACATCCATTGCTTTCCTCCTCTCCAAGGTTCTCATAGTCATCATTGTCACCGACGTCCCACTGGGTGTGAGTTTTCCTTGCCCTTATGTGGGCCTACCGAGGATGTCGTAGTGGTTTGTGCAGCCCTTTGAGACACTAGTGATTTAGGGCTATATAAGTAAACATTGATTGATAAATATGGGCTCTAAATATCAGCCATCTTGACTACTAATAATCTGTATCGGCCCTGAAAAAACACGACACAAACTTTCCTAATTGCTGGAAATCCCAGTGTTTGTATTAAACATGCTTCACTGGTGAAAGGATTTGGCGAGTGCCGATTTTTCCTACTAATTTCAGTGGTCCTTGAACTCACCGTGGTTTGTTTACATGTACAACTTTCTCCGACGCTGCCACAGAAGGACGTCTTTTATGCCACTCCTTCTTTGTCTCTTTTTGTCCACCAAACATTTTATGCGGTGCGTGAACGCGCAAAGGTGAGTTTTGTTGATGTTATTGACTTGTTGGAGTGCTAATCAGGCATATTTGGTCTAATCAATGCTAACATGCTATTTAGGCTAGCTGTATGTACATATTACATCATTATGCCTCATTTGTAGCTATATTTGAGCTCACTTAATTTCATTTACTTGTATCCTCTTTGTATATAATTTAGTTTTGCATGTCTCATGAAACATTATCTGTATGTAATATTTGCCGCATTTCAGACAGTTGTTGGTGTGCCATGTTGTTCCAGACCACAGCAAACGTTACTTAGCTTGCCAAATATTGTAATATATCTATTAGAAGAAGACAGCCCGCCGTTTCCTTTAACTTGGACAAACACATCTACACCTTTGGACAGTCATGTCGAGAGTTATGTCATCTTCTAAGTAGATTTACTAATGGATTCTAATGTTGTAAAAATAAATATATAATTAATATTAATCATTGTTCCTTCAGCCTGCGACACGGTCATTTTGATAGTAGGCTAATGTAGCTAATATAGACACTTACATCATGTGTTGCCTTCCTTAAAACACTTTTATAAGACTTTTAAAGGCATTTTGATAGTAGGCTATTATAGCTCTTATAGACACTTACATCATGTGTTGCCTTCCTTAAAACACTTATATAAGACTTTTAAAGTCATTTTGATAGTAGGCTAATATAGACACTTACATCATGTGTTGCTTTCCTTAAAACACTTATATCAGACTTTTAAAGTCATTTTGATAGTAGGCTAATATAGACACTTACATCATGTGTTGCTTTCCTTAAAACACTTATATCAGACTTTAAAAGGCATTTTGATAGTAGGCTAATATAGACACTTACATCATGTGTTGCCTTCATTATAACACTTATATAAGACTTTTAAAGGCATTTTGATAGTAGGCTAATATAGACACTTACATCATGTGTTGCCTTCATTATAACAATTATATAAGACTTTTACAGTCATTTTGATAGTAGGCTAATATAGACACTAACGTCATGTGTTGCCTTCATTATAAAACGTATATAAGACTTTTACAGTCATTTTGATAGTAGGTTAATATAGACACTTACGTCATGTGTTGCCTTCATTATAACACTTATATAAGACTTTTAAAGTCA
This sequence comes from Nerophis ophidion, assembly GCF_033978795.1. NCBI lineage: Eukaryota > Metazoa > Chordata > Actinopteri > Syngnathiformes > Syngnathidae > Nerophis > Nerophis ophidion. The sequence continues at coordinate 40,412,497 of NC_084630.1, read as the reverse complement.
TTTTGATAGTACGCTAATATAGACACTTACATCATGTGTTGCCTTCATTATAACACTTATATAAGACTTTAAAAGGCATTTTGATAGTAGGCTAATATAGACACTTACATCATGTGTTGCCTTCATTATAACACTTATATAAGACTTTTAAAGTCATTTTGATAGTAGGCTAATATAGACACTTACATCATGTGTTGCCTTCATTATAACACTTATATAAGACTTTTAAAGTCATTTTGATAGTAGGCTAATATAGACACATCATGTGTTGTCTTCATTATAACACTTATGTAAGACTTTTCAAGTCATTTTGATAGTACGCTAATATAGACACTTACATCATGTGTTGCCTTCATTATAACACTTATATAAGACTTTTACAGTCATTTTGATAGTAGGCTAATATAGACACTAACGTCATGTGTTGCCTTCATTATAAAACGTATATAAGACTTTTACAGTCATTTTGATAGTAGGTTAATATAGACACTTACATCATGTGTTGCCTTCATTATAACACTTATATAAGACTTTTAAAGTCATTTTGATAGTACGCTAATATAGACACTTACATCATGTGTTGCCTTCATTATAACACTTATATAAGACTTTTACAGTCATTTTGATAGTAGGCTAATATAGACACTTACGTCATGTGTTGCCTTCATTATAACACTTATATAAGACTTTTACAGTCATTTTGATAGTAGGCTAATATAGACACTAACGTCATGTGTTGCCTTCATTATAAAACGTATATAAGACTTTTACAGTCATTTTGATAGTAGGTTAATATAGACACATCATGTGTTGCCTTCATTATAACACTTATATAAGACTTTTAAAGTAATTTGGATAGTAGGCTAGTATAGTTCATATAGACACTTACATCCTGTGTTGCCTTCAATATACAAGACTTTTAAAGTCATTTTGATAGTAGGCTAATATACACACTTACATCATGGGTTGCCTTGATTATAACACTTATATAATACTTTTAAAGTCCTTTTGATAGTAGGCTAATATAGACACTTACATCATGTGTTGCCTTCATTATAACACTTATATAAGACTTTTAAAGTCATTTTGATAGTAGGTTAATATAGACACTTACATCCTGTGTTGCCTTCAATATACAAGACTTTTAAAGTCATTTTGATAGTAGGTTAATATAGACACTTACGTCATGTGTTGCCTTCATTATAACACTTATATAAGACTTTTACAGTCATTTTGATAGTAGGCTAATATAGACACGTCATGTGTTGCCTTCATTATAACACTTATATAAGACTCTTAAAGTCATTTTGATAGTAGGCTAATATAGACACTTACATCATGTGTTGCCTTGATTATAACACTTATATAAGACTTTTAAAGTCATTTTGATAGTAGGCTAATATAGACACTTACGTCATGTGTTGCCCTCATTATAACACTTATGTAAGACTTTTAAAGTCATTTCGATAGTAGGCTAATATAGACACTTACATCATGTGTTGCCCTCATTATAACACTTATGTAAGACTTTTAAAGTCATTTTGATAGTAGGTTAATATAGACACTTACATCATGTGTTGCCTTCATTATAACACTTATATAAGACTTTTACAGTCATTTTGATAGTAGGCTAATATAGACACTTACGTCATGTGTTGCCTTCATTATAACACTTAAACAAAATGTTTAAAGTCATTTTGATAGTAGGCTATTACAGCTGATACAGACACTTACGTCTTGTGTTGCCTTCATTATACGACTTATGTACGGCTTTTCATATTTTGCGGCTCCAGACAGGTTAGTTTTTTGTATATTTGGTCCAATATGGCTCCTTCAAGGTTTTGGCTCGGCGACCCCTGGATCAGTCAGTCAACATTACACAAACTTCATCATGCCCCGGTAATTATTATTGATTATGGGGATATTTCATTGCCACATGGCACCTGTTTGTATTCGGTCATCCAAAAAGACAAGACGCAAACAGTAAACGCTGCAAATGTTTGCAAGCAGGTGCCAGGAATATCAATTGGTAATCCACTTGACACAGTTATGTTGAAGACATTATTTAGTGATAATTCCCGCATGTTAATGGTCTGATCCGCAGTCTGGCAGCGAGCTAAACCCCGTGTTCCCACTGAATATGCATGCACGGCTCCACCGGGGTAAACATGTTATTTCATTAGCAGCCTGTAGCCCGAGTGGGGGCGTACGAACCCCAGGTGGTGTACACATAGTACGAGAGGGCGGCGTGATCGCATATCATTGAGCATTTAGATCCTGCGTGACAAGCTGGGGGCGGAGACACTTAAGGGTGACTGGAATCTGTGTCAACGCACCGAGTCGTGTGCACGCTGCATGTCTTTTACAAACCGCCCCAATGCAGCTGAGATAGGCTACCGGGACCCCCCCCCGCGACTCCAAAAGGGACAAGCGGTAGAAAATGAATGGATGTTTTTTTAGTTTTTTTTTAAAGATGCATTTTAACTTGGGGCGGCATAGCTCGGTTGGTAGAGTGGCCGTGCCAGCAACTTGAGGGCTGCAGGTTCGATTCCCGCTTCCGCCATCCTAGTCACTGCCGTTGTGTCCTTGGGCAAGACACTTTACCCACCTGCTCCCAGTGCCACCCACACTGGTTTAAATGTCACTTAGATATTGGGTTTCGCTATGTAAAGCGCTTTGAGTCACTAGAGAAAAGCGCTATATAAATATAATTCACAAAAATACGGAAAGTACGAAAACCAAAAGCAGTGAAGTTGTAACCAATCAATCAATCAATCAATCAAAGTTTATTCATATACCGTATTTCCTTGAACTGCCGCCGGGGCGCTAATTAATTTAAAACCTCTCCTCACGCCGGCGCTTACCAAAGGCATGTGGTAAATTTAGGCCTGCGCTTATAAATTTGAGTGTGATGTAAGGATACCATCATGAAAAGCACATTTAATAAAAAAAAAACGTTATTATGGTCTTACCTTTACTTATAAATGAAGTCCATGCGCAGCTCCTTCTGATCAAAAGCATCGATAACTTGTTTATAGAAGTCTTCCTTATCTTTCTTCAGTTTTAAAAGTCTCTCTGTCTCGATGGAGATCTTCCTTTATTACCCCCTGCTTCGATTGAAAGTCCAGTTTAGAAAACAGTTTTATTTTAGATATGTAATCCTCCATGTTAAAAGTGCAAGCGAGAGGAAAAAATAAACGATGGCTGCTCACTCTTGCTGCTTGTTGTCACTTCTTCTGCAGCAGAGTAGTCGCAAGAAGGATCACTAGCGCCCTCTACCACCAGGAGGCGGGAGTCATTTAATGACTCATATTTGACACACACAGCTACGGTATATTAATAAAACATAGCTGCTTACTGTTCTTTTTAGCATATTCAATAGCTTGGACCTTAAATCCTACTGAATAGCTCTTAATCTTCTTCCCTTTATGCGATTTCAAATGATTGAAATCAGCCTCCTCCATTTTGAAAATGATGACAGGTGAAGTGTCACTCTTGACGTGACGAGTTTGACCCGGTGGAAATTCTAGGCATATGCTAATTTTTTGGCGAAACGAGTTTGACCCGGCGGAAATTCTAGGCATGCGCTAATAAAAATAATATTTTGCGAAAGAGTTTGACCCGGCGGTAATCCTGAGACGGCGGTAATGCTAAGCATGCACTAATTATTTTGCGAAACGAGTTTGACCCGGCAGTAATTCTAGGCAGGCGCATACTATATACCCGGCGGCAATTCAAGGAAATACGGTAGCCCTAAATCACAAGTGTCTCAAAGGGCTGCACAAGCCACAACGACATCCTCGGTTCAGCGCCCACATAAGGGCATACTTGCCAACCGAATTCGGGAGATGGGGGGGAGGGGTTGGTTTGGTTTGGTTTGGTGGTAGCGGGGGTTGTATATTGTAGCGTCCCAGAAGAGTTAGTGCTGCAATGGGTTCTGGGTATTTGTTCTGTTTTGTTTATGTTGTGTTATGGTGCGGATGTTCTCCCAAAATGTGTTTGTCACGCTTGTTTGGTGTGGGTTGACAGTGTGGTGCATATTTGTAACTGTATTAAAGTTGTTTATACGGCCACCCTCAGTGTGACATGTATGGCTGTTGACCAAGTATGTCTTGCATTCACTCATAGGTGTGTACAGCCCACATATATTATGGGACTGAGCCACTGTTTGTATGGAGGACAAGCAACAGGTAAGAGAGGACGCTAAAGGCAATATTGTTGTCCGGGTGGAAACCGTGAGAAATTCGGGAGAATGGTTTCCCCGGGAGATTTTCGGGAGGGGCACTGAAATTCAGGAGTCTCCCGGGAAAATTCGGGAGGGTTGGCAAGTATGCATAAGGGCAAGGAAAAACTCACAACCCAGTGGGATGTCAATGTGAATGACTGTGAGAAACCTTGGAGAGGACCGCAGATGTGGGTGACCCCCCCCTCCCCCCACCCCTCTAGGGGAGAACAGATACAATGAACGTCAAGTGGGTCTAGCATAATATTTTCCCGTTGTGTAAATGGTTAAAAAAAAGCAGAATACAATTATTTGCAAATCCTTTTCAACCTATATTCAATTAAATAGACTGCAAAGACAAGATATTTAATGTTCAAACTGGAAAAACTGCACTTTTGGGGAAAATGTTTTCCTCTGCATTTGACCCATCCCTTTGTTCACCACCTGGGAGGTGAGGGGAGCAGTGAGCAGCAGCGGTAGCCGTGCCCGGGAATCCTTTTTTTGTGATTCAACCCCCAATTCCAATCATTGAAACTGAGTGCCAAGCAGGGAGGTAATGGCTCCCATTTTTATAGTCTTTGGTATGACTCTGCCGGGCTTTGAACTCACAACCCAAAGGACAACAAAATAATAGCCAAATTAAAGGTGACGTAACTGTGAACATGTTAGATTTAAGCATTAAATAAAATAGAACAACCACTGTTGAAACATACATTTTTTATAATGGAGTTCAGGGTGCTCATCGTGCCGTCAACAAAGGCTCACAACAGGAGCAGCTGATTGTTTGCACTTGCGCTGATTGGAATAGCGGCAGCCAATCCATTTTTATAGGCTTTGGTATGACTCGGCCGGGGTTGGAACTCACAACTTACCAATCTCAAGGCGGACACTCTAACCACCAGGCCACTGAGTAGGTGTGATTTCACCAGTCAGGCCCGCTTCGGAATATATTTTCCTACATGTAGCCCCTGACCTAAATTAAGTTTGACACCCCTGATCTACAATAACAGTTTTTTGTTTTTTTACAGTGGCTAGCTTCTTTTTCCACTTACCTGCCACCTTTGGACAGTCATGTCGAGAGTTATGTCATCTTCTAAGTAGGTTTACTAATGGAGTCTAATGTTGTAAAAAATATGTATAATTAATATTATACATATTTTCTTCAGCCTGCGACACTGTCATTTTGATAGTAGGCTAAATTAGCTAATATAGACACTTACATTATGTGTTGCTTTCCTTAAAACACTTATATAAGACGTTTAAAGGCATTTTGATGGCAGGCTAATATAAACACTTACATCATGTGTTGCCTTCGTCATAAGACTTATACAAGACTTTTAAAGTAATTTTCATGGTAGGCTAATATAGACACTTACATCATGTGTTGCTTTCCTTAAAACACTTATATAAGACTTTTAAAGGCTTTTTGATGGTAGGCTAATAGAGACACTTACATCACGTGTTGCTTTCCTTAAAACACTTATATAAGACCTTTAAAGGCATTTTGATAGTAGGCTATAGTAGCTAATATAGACACTTACATTATGTGTTGCTTTCCTTAAAACACTTATATAAGACTTTTAAAGTCATTTTGATTGTAGGCTACTATAGAAACTTACATCATGTGTAGCTTTCCTTAAAACACTTATATAAGACGTTTAAAGGCATTTTGAATGTAGGCTAATATAGACACTTACATCATGTGTTGCTTTCCTTAAAACACTTAAATAAGACTTTTAAAGGCATTTTGATAGTAGGTTAATATAGACACTTACATCATGTGTAGCTTTCCTTAAAACACTTATATAAGACTTTCAAAGGCATTTTGATGGTAGGCTAATATAAACACTTACATCATGTGTTGCCTTCGTCATAAGACTTATAAAAGACTTTTAAATTAATTTTCATGGTAGGCTAATATAGACACTTACATCATGTGTTGCTTTCCTTAAAACACTTACATAAGACTTTTAAAGGCATTTTAAAAGTAGGCTATTGTAGCTAATATAGACACTTACATCATGTGTTGCTTTCCTTAAAACACTTAAATAAGACTTTTAAAGGCATTTTGATAGTAGGCTAATATAGACACTTACATCATGTGTTGCTCTCCTTAAAACACTTATATAAGACTTTTAAAGGCATTTTGATCGTAGGCTAATATAAACACTTACATCATGTGTTGCCTTCGTCATAAGACTTATATAAGACTTTTAAAGTAATTTTGATGGTAGGCTAATATAGACACTTACATCATGTGTTGCTTTCCTTAAAACACTTATATAAGACTTTTAAAGGCATTTTGAATGTAGGCTAATATAGACACTTACATCATGTGTTGCTTTCCTTAAAACACTTATATAAGACTTTTAAAGGCATTTTGAATGTAGGCTAATATAGACACTTACATCATGTGTTGCTTTCCTTAAAAAACTTATACAAGACTTTTAAAGGCATTTTGATGGTAGGCTAATAGAGACACTTACATCATGTCTTGCTTTCCTTAAAACACTTATATAAGACCTTTAAAGGCATTTTGATAGTAGGCTATTGTAGCTAATATAGACACTTACATCATGTGTTGCTTTCCTTAAAACACTTATATAAGACTTTTGAAGTCATTTTGATGGTAGGCTTCTATAGACACTTACATCATGTGTTGCTTTCCTTAAAACACTTATATAAGACTTTCAAAGGCATTTTGATGGTAGGCTAATATAAACACTTACATCATGTGTTGCCTTCGTCATAAGACTTATAAAAGACTTTTAAAGTAATTTTCATGGTAGGCTAATATAGACACTTACATCATGTGTAGCTTTCCTTAAAACACTTACATAAGACTTTTAAAGGCATTTTAAAAGTAGGCTATTGTAGCTAATATAGACACTTACATCATGTGTTGCTTTCCTTAAAACACTTAAATAAGACTTTTAAAGGCATTTCGATAGTAGGCTAATATAGACACTTACATCATGTGTTGCTCTCCTTAAAACACTTATATAAGACTTTTAAAGGCATTTTGATCGTAGGCTAATATAAACACTTACATCATGTGTTGCCTTCGTCATAAGACTTATACAAGACTTTTAAAGTAATTTTGATGGTAGGCTAATACAGACACTTACATCATGTGTTGCTTTCCTTAAAACACTTATATAAGACTTTTAAAGGCATTTTGAATGTAGGCTAATATAGACACTTACATCATGTGTTGCCTTCATTATAACACTTATATAAGACTTTTACAGTCATTTTGATAGTAGGTTAATATAGACACTTACATCATGTGTTGCCTTCATTATAACACTTATATAAGACTTTTGAAGTCATTTTGATAGTAGGCTAATATAGACACTAACGTCATGTGTTGCCTTCATTATAACACTTATATAAGACTTTTACAGTCATTTTGATAGTAGGCTAATATAGACACTTACATCATGTGTTGCCTTCATTATAACACTTATATAAGACTTTTGAAGTCATTTTGATAGTAGGCTAATATAGACACTAACGTCATGTGTTGCCTTCATTGTAACACTTATATAAGACTTTTAAAGGCATTTTGATGGTAGGCTAATAGAGACACTTACATCATGTGTTGCTTTCCTTAAAACACTTATATAAGACCTTTAAAGGCATTTTGATAGTAGGCTATTGTAGCTAATATAGACACTTACATCATGTGTTGCTTTCCTTAAAACACTTAAATAAGACGTTTAAAGGCATTTTGATAGTAGGCTTATATAGACACTTACATCATGTGTTGCTTTCCTTAAAACACTTATATAAGACTTTCAAAGGCATTTTGATGGTAGGCTAATATAAACACTTACATCATGTGTTGCCTTCTTCATAAGACTTATAAAAGACTTTTAAAGTAATTTTCATGGTAGGCTAATATAGACACTTACATCATGTGTAGCTTTCCTTAAAACACTTATATAAGACTTTTAAAGGCATTTTGATAGTAGGCTAATATAGACACTTTCATCATGTGTTTCTTTCCTTAAAACACTTATGTAAGATGTTTAAAGGCATTTTGATAGTAGGCTATTGTAGCTAATATAGACACTTACATCATGTGTTGCTTTCCTTAAAACGTGCCAAAAGAAACGGATTATTAGACAAGTGTAAGGCACTTTGACACTTGCATGACGACACAAACGAAGAATGTTTGCTTAACAGTTATTTAAAGTTGTATGACGGCCACAGTTTGACCCTGGAACGGACTATTTTTACTTCCACGACTTCCCGACGGGGAGAAGAGTTCCGACGTCACAGGACAGAGAAGATTGAGACACACATCGAGTGTTTCCTCGCGGGCTTTGTGAGATATTGCATACATTTATGATTCTTCCTGCAGCCGCGCCGAGTTGACCAGGGTTTTTTTTTTTTTTGTGTGTGTCTGAGCGTTAACATGCTCCAGTTCACACCTGCACACCTGCACACCTGTCCCCCGTGAGGCTGCAGTCTGCAAAGTGTCATGCAGACACAGCCGTACTTACAAGTAGCTCTTTTGCAAGACTCTTTCTATTATTTTTTTTTTTTTTGGACTGTGAAGACCAGGTCACGCTCACACCAACAACAATGTTTTTGTTTGGGAGGACTTCTGGCCTTTTGGCCACTTGCTAACTTCTCAGGCCACTAAAACGGACTTTATTGGAAAAAAGGATTGCTTAACTTCTGCTTGACTTCTGGGATCGATCACCCTTTGCACTCGGAGCTGAAATATGGGAAACTGTTTTATATACATACTTACATACGATTGTAGCTGAGATATGTTGCACATAATGTTTTTATTTGATGGTGGATGTAATCAAAATAAAGATGGAAATGGAAATAAAGTAGCAACCCAAAAAATAGGAACATTTGTCATTTTTTGATGTTGTTGATTTAAAAAAAAACATACAGAGAACCAAAGAACAATTGACAACAACTGACCTGTCTCCTCTCCGGATGTTCTCCTGCTGGCCCCACTATGGACTTTATTCTCACACTATTATGTTAGATCCACTATGGACTGGACTCTCACTATTATGTCAGATCCACTATGGACTGGACTCTCACACTATTATGTTAGATCCACTATGGACTGGACTCTCACTATTATGTTAGATCCACTATGGACTGGACTCTCTCACTTTTAGGTTAGATACACTATGGACTGGACTCTCTCACTATTATGTTAGATCCACTATGGACTGGACTCCCACTATTATGTTAGATCCACTATGGACTGGACTCTCACACTATTATGTTAGATCCACTATGGACTGGACTCTCACTTTTATGTTAGATCCACTATGGACTGGACTCTCACTTTTATGTTAGATCCACTATGGACTTTACTCTCACACAATTATGTTAGATCCACTATGGACTGGACTCTCACACTATTATGTTAGATCCACTATGGACTGGACTCTCACACTATTATGTTGGATCCACTATGGACTGGACTCTCACTATTATGTTAGATCCACTACGGACTGGACTATCACTATTATGTTAGATCCACTATGGACTGGACTCTCTCACTTTTAGGTTAGATACACTATGGACTGGACTCTCTCACTATTATGTTAGATCCACTATGGACTGGACTCTCACACTATTATGTTAGATCCACTATGGACTGGACTCTCACTATTATGTTAGGTCCACTATGGGCTGGACTCTCACACTATTATGTTAGATCCACTATGGACTGGACTCTCACTATTATGTTAGATCCACTATGGACTGGACTATCACACTATTATGTTAGATCCACTATGGACTGGACTCTCATTATTATGTTGGATCCACTATGGACTGGACTCTCACTATTATGTTAGATCCACTATGGACTGGACTCTCACTATTATGTTAGATCCACTATGGACTGGACTCTCACTATTATGTTAGATCCACTATGGACTGGACTCTCACTATTATGTTAGATCCACTATGGACTGGACTCTCACACTATTATGTTAGATCCACTATGGACTGGACTCTCACTATTATGTTGGATCCACTATGGACTGGACTCTCACACTATTATGTTAGATCCACTATGGACTGGACTCTCACTATTATGTTAGATCCACTATGGACTGGACTCTCACTATTATGTTGGATCCACTATGGACTGGACTCTCACTATTTGGTTAGATCCACTATGGACTGGACTCTCACACTATTATGTTAGATCCACTATGGACTGGACTCTCACTATTATGTTAGATCCACTATGGACTGGACTCTCACACTATTATGTTAGATCCACTATGGACTGGACTCTCACTATTATGTTGGATCCACTATGGACTGGACTCTCACACTATTATGTTAGATCCACTATGGACTGGACTCTCACTATTATGTTAGATCCACTATGGACTGGACTCTCACTATTATGTTGGATCCACTATGGACTGGACTCTCACTATTTGGTTAGATCCACTATGGACTGGACTCTCACTATTTGGTTAGATCCACTATGGACTGGACTCTCACTATTTGGTTAGATCCACTATGGACTGGACTCTCACTATTTGGTTAGATCCACTATGGACTGGACTCTCACTATTTGGTTAGATCCACTATGGACTGGACTCTCACTATTTGGTTAGATCCACTATGGACTGTAGCTGAGCTAGACGCCAGCACCGCCCGCGACTCCAAAAGGGAATAAGCAGTAGAAAATGGATGGAATGATGGACATATCAATCAATCAATCAATGTTTATTTATATAGCCCTAAATCATATATATGTATATTTTTTTACATATCCGACAGGGGTTTTCATTGAGGGCCATTAATGTAAATAATGTATAAATTTGCCTCTAGATTTCACTATTATTTATTTAAATTGTCTTAGGTAGACCATCCATTTTACAGTAAAAGTACATTTACAAAATTTACTGTAAAAACTAGTGTTTATTTTAACTTTTTACAATTTTTGTTCCACTTATCTGGGGTCGGCTTCACGGTGGCAGAGGGGTTAGTGCGTCTGCCTCACAATACGAAGGTCCTGCAGTCCTGGGTTCAATCCCAGGCTCGGGGTCTTTCTGTGTGGAGTTTGCATGTTCTCCCCGTGAATGCGTGGGTTCCCTCCGGGTACTCCGGCTTCCTCCCACTTCCAAAGACATGCACCTGGGGATAGGCCCCTCCCACCTCCAAAGACATGCACCTGGGGATAGGTTGATTGGCAACACTAAATGGTCCCTAGTGTGTGAATGTTGTCTGTCTATCTGTGTTGGCCCTGCGATGAGGTAGCGACTTGTCCAGGGTGTACACCGCCTTCCGCCCGATTGTAGCTGAGATAGGCGCCAGCGCCCCCCGCGACCCCAAAAGGGAATAAGCGGTAGAAAATGGATGGATGGATGGATTATCTGAGGTCGGGTCGCGGGGGTAGCAGCCTAAGCAGAGAAGCCCGGACTTCCCTCTCCCCAGCTACTTTGTCCATTTCCTCCCGGGGGATCCCGAGGCGTTCCCAGGCCAGCTGGGAGACATAGTCTTCCCGACGTGTCCTGGGTCTTGCCCGTGGCCTCCTGCCGGTTCGGACATGCCCTAAACACCTCCCTAGGGAGGGCATTCGGGTGGCATCCGGAGCAGATGCCCAAACCATCTCACCTGGATCGCCTCAATGTGGAGGAGCAGCGGCTTTACTTTGAGTTTTTTTTGTGGATCTAACATAATAGTGTGAGAGTCCAGTCCATAGTGGATCTAACATAATAGTGAGAGTCCAGTCCATAGTGGATCTAACATAATAGTGTGAGAGTCCAGTCCATAGTGGATCTAACATAATAGTGAGAGTCAAGTCTATAGTGGATCTAACATAATAGTGAGAGTCCAGTCCATAGTGGATCTAACATAATAATGAGAGTCCAGTCCATAGTGGATCTAACATAATAGTGTGATAGTCCAGTCCATAGTGGACCTAACATAATAGTGAGAGTCCAGTCCATAGTGGATCTAACATAATAGTGTGAGAGTAAAGTCCATAGTGGATCTAACATAATAATGAGAGTCCAGTCCATAGTGGATCTAACATAATAGTGTGATAGTCCAGTCCATAGTGGACCTAACATAATAGTGAGAGTCCAGTCCATAGTGGATCTAACATAATAGTGTGAGAGTAAAGTCCATAGTGGATCTAACATAATAGTGTGAGTCCAGTCCATAGTGGATCCAACATAATAGTGAGACTCCAGTCCATAGTGGATCCAACATAATAGTGAGAGTCCAGTCCATAGTGGATCTAACATAATAGTGAGAGTCCAGTCCATAGTGGATCCAACATAATAATGAGAATCCAGTCCATAGTGGATCTAACATAATAGTGTGACAGTCCAGTCCATAGTGGACCTAACATAATAGTGAGAGTCCAGTCCATAGTGGATCCAACATAATAATGAGAGTCCAGTCCATAGTGGATCTAACATAATAGTGTGATAGTCCAGTCCATAGTGGACCTAACATAATAGTGAGAGTCCAGTCCATAGTGGATCTAACATAATAGTGAGACTCCAGTCCATAGTGGATCTAACATAATAGTGAGAGTCCAGTCCATAGTGGATCTAACATAATAGTGAGAGTCCAGTCCATAGTGGATCTAACATAATAATGAGAGTCCAGTCCATAGTGGATCTAACATAATAGTGTGATAGTCCAGTCCATAGTGGATCTAACATAATAGTGAGAGTCCAGTCCATAGTGGATCTAACATAATAGTGAGAGTCCAGTCCATAGTGGATCTAACATAATAGTGAGAGTCCAGTCCATAGTGGATCTAACATAATAGTGTGAGTCCAGTCCATAGTGGATCTAACATAATAGTGTGAGAGTAAAGTCCATAGTGGATCTAACATAATAGTGTGAGAGTCCAGTCCATAGTGGATCTAACATAATAGTGAGAGTCCAGTCCATAGTGGATCTAACATAATAGTGAGACTCCAGTCCATAGTGGATCCAACATAATAGTGAGAGTCCAGTCCATAGTGGATCTAACATAATAGTGAGAGTCCAGTCCATAGTGGATCCAACATAATAATGAGAATCCAGTCCATAGTGGATCTAACATAATAGTGAGAGTCCAGTCCATAGTGGATCTAACATAATAGTGAGAGTCCAGTCCATAGTGGATCTAACATAATAGTGAGACTCCAGTCCATAGTGGATCCAACATAATAGTGAGAGTCCAGTCCATAGTGGACCTAACATAATAGTGAGAGTCCAGTCCATAGTGGATCCAACATAATAATGAGAGTCCAGCCCATAGTGGATCTAACATAATAGTGAGAGTCCAGTCCATAGTGGATCTAACATAATAGTGTGAGAGTCCAGTCCATAGTGGATCTAACATAATAGTGTGAGAGTCCAGTCCATAGTGGATCTAACCTAATAGTGAGAGTCCAGTCCATAGTGGATCTAACATAATAGCGAGAGTCCAGTCCATAGTGGATCTAACATAATAGTGAGAGTCCAGTCCATAGTGCATCTAACATAATAGTGAGAGTCCAAAGTGGATTTAACATAATAGTGAGAGTCCAGTCCATATTGGAACTAACATAATAGTGTGAGAGTCCAGTCCATAGTGGATCTAACATGATAGTGAGCGTCCAGTCCGTAGTGGATCTAACATAATAGTGAGAGTCCAGTCCATAGTGGATCTAACATAATAGTGAGAGTCCAGTCCATAGTGGATCTAACATAATAGTGAGACTCCAGTCCATAGTGGATCTAACATAATAGTGAGAGTCCAGTCCATAGTGGATCTAACATAATAGTGAGAGTCCAGTCCATAGTGGATCTAACATAATAATGAGAGTCCAGTCCATAGTGGATCTAACATAATAGTGTGATAGTCCAGTCCATAGTGGACCTAACATAATAGTGAGAGTCCAGTCCATAGTGGATCTAACATAATAGTGTGAGAGTAAAGTCCATAGTGGATCTAACATAATAGTGTGAGAGTCCAGTCCATAGTGGATCTAACATAATAGTGAGAGTCCAGTCCATAGTGGATCTAACATAATAGTGAGACTCCAGTCCATAGTGGATCCAACATAATAGTGAGAGTCCAGTCCATAGTGGATCTAACATAATAGTGAGAGTCCAGTCCATAGTGGATCCAACATAATAATGAGAGTCCAGTCCATAGTGGATCTAACATAATAGTGTGACAGTCCAGTCCATAGTGGACCTAACATAATAGTGAGAGTCCAGTCCATAGTGGATCCAACATAATAATGAGAGTCCAGTCCATAGTGGATCTAACATAATAGTGTGATAGTCCAGTCCATAGTGGACCTAACATAATAGTGAGAGTCCAGTCCATAGTGGATCTAACATAATAGTGAGACTCCAGTCCATAGTGGATCTAACATAATAGTGAGAGTCCAGTCCATAGTGGATCTAACATAATAGTGAGAGTCCAGTCCATAGTGTATTGTACCGTATGTCCCGGCAAGAAATCTGCGTTCAAAAGACTCCGGCTTATTAGTGATTCCTAGAGCCCAAAAAAAGTCTGCGGGCTATAGAGCGTTTTCCGTTCGGGCTCCAGTACTCTGGAATGCCCTCCCGGTAACAGTTTGAGATGCTACCTCAGTAGAAGCATTTAAGTCTCACCTTAAAACTCATCTGTATACTCTAGCCTTTAAATAGACATCCTTTTTAAACCAGTTGATCTGCCGCTTCTTTTCTTTCTCCTATGTCCCCCACTCCCTTGTGGAGGGGGTCCGGTCCGATGACCATGGATGAAGTACTGGCTGTCCAGAGTCGAGACCCAGGATGGACCGCTCGCCTGTATCGGTTGGGGACATCTCTACGCTGCTGATCCGCTTGAGATGGTTTCCTGTGGATGGGACTCTCGCTGCTGTCTTGGATCCGCTTGAACTGAACTCTCGCGGCTGTGTTGGATCCACTATGGATTGAACTTTCACAGTATCATGTTAGACCCGCTCGACATCCATTGCTTTCGGTCCCCTGGGGGGGGGGGGGGTTGTCCACATCTGAGGTCCTCTCCAAGGTTTCTCATAGTCAGCATTGTCACTGGCGTCCCACTGGATGTGAATTCTCCCTGCCCACTGGGTGTGAGTTTTCCTTGCCCTTTTGTGGGTTCTTCCGAGGATGTTGTAGTCGTAATGATTTGTGCAGTCCTTTGAGACATTTGTGATTTGGGGCTATATAAATAAACATTGATTGATTGATTGTCTGCTGGTTCTGCATCAATGATGATTTGGAGTCAGCAGGTGTGAGTTGAGTGCTTCTCAAATGCTTTATCTTCAGGAAGAACAACATTATTCCGTATCGTCAAGTCGTGAGCCAAATTTTTTAAATCATTCAAGTTTATTTCACAGAAAAATAGTTATGTTAATCGGTGTGACTTTGACTAAAATAATCGTGTTTTGTCAGCAGAAAAATGGCTACAGCTAAAGCATCTGGTTTTGTTTCCAGACAAAAATAGTAACATTTCTGTATTTGTTTTCAGAAAGATGGCTGAAAATATCGGGTTTTGTTGCCCCATTTAGATTTAAAAAAAATATATATTTCCATGTCTGTCCTGAGTCCTCCAACTTGTTAGTCGGTTTGCCTTCTGCTAAAATACTCACTAACAGTCACTAGAAAAATGGCTAAAAATATCTGGTTTTGTTGCCACATTTGGATTTTTTTCTCCCTAAACTTTTTTTTTTTCATGCACACATGTGACTGCTTCACACTCGGCTGCGAACCGATCCAGTGAGAGCTGAAGATCCCGGTCAGATGAAGCCATCAGGACCACATCATCTGCAAAAAGCAGAGACCTAATCCTGCGGCCACCAAACCGGAACCCCTCAACGCCTTGACTGCGCCTAGAAATTCTGTCCATAAAAGTTATGAACAGAATCGGTGACAAAGGACAGCCTTGGCGGAGTCCAATCCTCACTGGAAACGTGTTCGACTTACTGCCGGCAATGTGGACCAAGCTCTGGCACTGATCATACAGGGAGTGGACCGCCACAATAAGACAGTCCGATACCACATACTCTCTGAGCACTCCCCACAGGACTTCCCAAATCAGCATCTCCAAGTCCGAGTCCATGGTTCTCGCCCGGAAAAGGGTGGAGTGCCATCTCCGGGTTGGGGAGGAGACCCTGCCCCAACTGGAGGAGTTCAAGTACCTCGGAGTCTTGTTCACGAGTGGGGGAAGAGTGGATCGTGAGATCGACAGGCGGATCGGTGCGGCGTCTTCAGTAATGCGGACGTTGTACCGATCCGTTGTGGTGAAGAAGGAGCTGAGCCGGAAGGCAAAGCTCTCAATTTACCGGTCGATCTACGTTCCCATCCTCACCTATGGTCATGAGCTTTGGGTCATGACCGAAAGGATAAGATCACGGGTACAAGCGGCCCAAATGAGTTTGGGTCTCTCCCTTAGAGATAGGGTGAGAAGCTCTGCCATCCGGGAGGAACTCAAAGTAAAGCCGCTGCTCCTCCACATGGAGAGGAGCCAGATGAGGTGGTTCGGGCATCTGGTCAGGATGCCACCCGAACGCCTCCCTAGGGAGGTGTTTAGGGCACGTCCAACCGGTAGGAGGCCACGGGGAAGACCCAGGACACGTTGGGAAGACTATGTCTACCGGCTGGCCTGGGAACGCCTCGGGATCCCCCGGGAAGAGCTAGACGAAGTGGCTGGGGAGAGGGAAGTCTGGGTTTCCCTGCTTAGGCTGCTGCCCCCGCGACCCGACCTCGGATAAGCGGAAGATGATGGATGGATGGACATGTGACTGCGACTCTCTGAAAATGACACACAATCCACTTTTATGTCACGACCCAGCAGTTGGGAACCACTGGTCAACTGTATAACAGTTACTGTAATATTTCCATGTGTGTCCAGAGTGATTGACCACTTTGCAAAAATGAAAAGGAGACGTCACAGTTTACTTCTGAGAAAATGATTCCCTGAACAGACACACAACAGTTGTTCATTTATTCTACTACTGTGGCTTTATTGTTTTGTGTATATTTGATAGTTTTGTGTATCTGAAATAGGATTAGCCACATTGCCATGAATGGAAATTAAATAATATAAAAGAACCCAGAGATGTAGGGCTGCTTTATTTTTAGGGTCCTTGGCCCATGGCAAAGGACTCCAAGGACCCTATTGAAACTGCTGTGTTTTATTATTATTCCGCACCTACGCGCTGTAATTTGACCCCCTTAACATGCTTCAAAACTCACCAAATTTGACACACACGTCGGTATAGCAAACCTTCCCAACATATTGAACAACCAATCCCCCAAAATGAAAATTGCGCTCTAGCGCCCCCTAGGAAAAAAATTACAGACAAAACTACATGTAACTTCCGTTAGGAATGTCATAGCGACATGAAACAAAAACTCCTATGTAGGTCTGACTTAGACCCAATTTTTACACGCTCACTTCTTTCAGCAAAAATCTACAGGAAGTTGGCAAAAACCCCTTCAAAATAAAATTTTTGCAAAAAATGCTATTTTTGCCTCTTTGCGCTGTAATTTGACCCCTTTAGAATGCTTCAAAAGTCACCAAACTTGGCGCACACATCAGGACTGGCGAATATTGCGATCCAATGAAAAAACCAAACCCCAAAACTCAAAATTGTGCTCTAGCGCTGTTTTTGAATAAAACACTGAAAAAAACTGCTCCTAGGAAGAAAACACAGACAAAATTGCTTGTAACTTCCGGTAAGAATGTCGGAGGGACATGAAACAAAAATCTCTATGTAGGTCTCGCTTAGACCTACATTTCATAGATTGACAACCCCCAACAAAAATCAACAGGAAGTTTGCAATCCCCCCTTCAAAACAAAAGTTTTGTAAAAAACGGTCACCTTTCTTCAAACTTTATCTCCTCTGAGTGCGTTTGTTGTTTTGGCTTCAAACTCGCACAGGAGAGAGATTGAACCCTTCTGATTAAAAGTATAGAACAAAGTTTTGATAAGTTCTCAGGTTTTGATTTTACGCGCCTTCAAAGAACCCCTGTGCAAAGTCTCCTAAAAAATTTAATTTTTGCCTCTTTGAGCTGTTATTTGACCCCCTTAAAATGCTTCTAAACTCACCAAACTTGATACACACATCAGGTCTGGCAACAAACTTGATACACACATCAGGTCTGGCAACAAACTTGACACATACATCAGGTCTGGCAAAAATTGCGATCTGATGAAAAACCTAACCTCAAAACTCAATATTGCGCTCTACCGCCTCCCTAGGAATACAACATGGACAAACTGCTCCTAGGAAGAAAACACAGACAAAACTGCTTGTAACTTCCGGTAGGAATGTCAGAGAGACATAAAACAAAAAAACACTATGTAGGTCTCACTTAGACCTACATTTTAATAACAAACATACCTTAGCAAAAATCAACAGGAAGTTTGATATTTTCACTTCAATACAACAACTGCATTACTTTCACAATGCATTAGATTCTCAAAATAGTGGCTCCAAGGCGTCTTCTACCGCTTATCCGGCCGTGGGTCTCGGGGGCAGCAGCCAAAGGCGGACCCGACCAACGCTGCTTGCAGCTTTAATTTATTTTACTTTTGTAGATGTTAAATTTGCAGATGATTACTGCAATAAATATTCCAAAAAGATACATTGCTCTTCCTTTTTGCTTTTACCAGTAGCAGTAAAAAAGTGCACAAGTAGGTCAAATGCATTAGTTAATTTCAGGTGGTTAATCATAATCTGATATGATTTCATAGTTTAAAGCACTATTTATGTATTTTTTATGATAAATAAGTGCTAAAATTGTTTTCGCTTGCGCGCTTTTGCACGCTCACATGATTTATTTGTGCCCCAGGTGTGCCCCAGGTGTGCCCCAGTACAGTGTTAGGTCTAGTGACGCCCCTGTGTGGGTGAGCTGTCAAAAGTGTCAGGGTCCCTGCTGGTGTGCAAAAGTGCGCCACCTGTTGGAGGCACGTGTCAAGTCATGGACGCTGCTTTTTTATTTTTCTTTAGCGTTATTTTTTTTAGTGAGCGGAATAATAATAAAATCATATACATATGAATCTTTCAAGCATTGTGATATGGTTCGTTTTAAACCAGTGGTCCCCAACCACCGGGCCGCAGAAGAATTGGTACCGGGCCGCAGAATAATGTTTTATTAATTTTTATAAAAAATGTATTTATAAATATATATATATATATATATATATATATATATAATCAATTTTTTATAAAAAATAATAAAAAAGTATTCTTCATGATTTAATAAAAATAAAAATAAATATATATATATATATATATATATTTTATTTTTATTTTTTTTATTTTTATTAAATCAACATAAAAAACACAATATACACTTACAATTAGTGCACCAACCACAAAAACCTCCCTTTTTCAGGGACTGTGTGGCGCAGTGGCAGAGTGGCCGTGCGCAACCCGAGGGTCCCTGCTTCAGTTCCCACCTAGTACCAACCTCGTCACGTCTGTTGTGTCCCGAGCAAGATACTTCACCCTTGCTCCTGATGGGTGCTGGTTGGCGCCTTGCATGGCAGCTCCCTCCATCAGTGTGTGAATGTGGAAGTTGTGTCAAAGTGCTTTGAGTACCTTGAAGGTAGAAAAGTGCTATACAAGTACAACCCGTTTATCATGTATTTATTTCAAGACAAAAACATCCCTTTTTCATGACAAAGAAAAAAAAAAAAAAGAAAAAAAAAAGGACATCACCCCCACCCCTCCACCCGGGCCGCGGGACAAATTATTAAGCGGATACAAAAAGGTTGGGGACCACTGTTTTAAACAACATACCTGGTCTACCTGACTTCAAGCCCCTCCCACACCGCAATGAGTGGGCGGGACATCCAGGTCGACGTCACTCGACCTGAAGTCTTCAGTTCGTGTTTTTTTTTTTTAATTTAATTCTTTTAATTTGGCCTCCCCGAAACCTGCTATTGTTAGTGCGAGTAGTGTGTGATCATCACCACGGTAAGCTTCAAAGGGAGGAGGCGTGACGTCACGAAGCCAGGCCCCTCCCCCCTATCCTCACGCTCCTCCCTCTTCCCCTCTCCCCTTTCCCCGCCCCCTTCCTCCCTTTCCACTTCCACTTCCACTCCAGCGCGAGCGGCGGCACCCGTCCGACTGTCAGGCGGTCAGGAGGAGCTCGCGGCCCCGCCGAGGATTACCGGGAACAGGCGCTCGGTCGCCGACTGGCGCAACTATGCAGCGGACACCTTGAAAAGAGAGCAAGACAAACCCCCTCCACACCCGCCAAAAAGGAGTCTCTTTTCCCGCGTCGGCGGCAGCACCTGACGAGCCTCCCCGCGAATGTCGTGTTTATGAAGGTAAGCCCGGAATTACACATTTAAATAATAACATTATTATTATTATTTTTTAATATCTTTTTGCATACGACGCTTGTTTTAAACGGTTTGTTTTATATCCACCGCCTCCCCAAAACAAGTCCGCGGCAAGTGTTCACTAACTAATGGTCATGTTTTGCCACCAATGATGACGTTTGCAGCACAATTTGTTAATGTTGTTGTTTATTTACAAAAATGCACAGTTTGCACATGCACTTTTATTCCAAGCTACTCCCGAGGGGGTGTGTGTATATGTGTGTGTGTTCATAACACAACTCTGAATACTTTCATTTTTTTTAATAACCGTGTTATCGCTGGGGTTTTTTTTTTGTGCACGACAAGGTCAAAAAAAGGGGGAAAACAACAATAAACAAAACAAACAAACATCAAAACAAACCGTTCCAACTTTGTGTCGCAGCACTGTTGTGGACGCCGAAAACTGTTGATTGACAGCTCGCCCGGCCAATCACAAGCCGTTATGCTCGAGTGGGCGGGACGTAGAAGAGGGGGAGATTTGTTGTTTTCCGTTCGAGGCAGAGGTGAGGAATTTACAAAAAAAAAAAACGACATGTCATTAACCTTTCTGCTTATCTATCTGCTTATTGACGCCAGAATTGCAACAGTTTAAATATTTTTTTTTCTTTTTATCTAGTCCAGTGGTTCTCAACCTTTTTTCAGTGATGTACCCCCTGCGAACATTTTTTTTAATCCAAGTACCCCCTAATACAGGGGTGTCCAAAGTGTGGCCCGGGGGCCATTTGCGGCCCGCAGTTAATCGCCACACATTCTGCAAAAATTGCAAAATTGATAGTATTGCAGAAATACAAATAAAAACATTTAAAAAAGAAAAAGTGGCGATGTTGACACAAAGCTGCCATGCAGGCAGGTTTTTTTTCCCCCTTTTGTCTTTATTTTCTTTTTTTTCCATTGCTCAAAAAAAAAAAGGACAAAAAAATCCATGTTATAATGAATTATTACTTAAAACTTACTTTAAAATGTTTTATGTGGGAAAAATATTGCATATGTTGTGTGGTTGCCATATAAAAACGTCAACGTTTTGACAAAAGAGCATAAAACAAACAAAATAATAGTTCAAACTTAAAATCGACAGATATATCGGAAGTTGATCTTGAAATTTAAGTGTTAAAAATAAAAAAATATATAAATAAAAATGTATCACTTTATGAGTGGCGAACCTTTCGGATCTCAAATATATTTAGTAGGATTTTATTTAACTTTTCACTGTGATTATTCAAAAATATTAAATAATTAAAATCAATGGTGTCCTGCATTATTGATCTTTGGGGGCTTTAATTGCTAAATAAAGGAACTCTCCTGAAGGAATCAATAAAGTACTATCCATCTATCTAAATACTGCATATTTCAGTTTTACTATAAAAAACAAAGTTGTCTTTGACGGAAAAGGCATAAAACCTTATTTGTTTTACTTTATATCAACCTCAAGTTGATATAGTGATTTACTGTAAGCATTACATAAAAAATAATAATAATCATTTGTCTTATTTTTAACATTTTATTAACTGAGACCCTCTATGCTCCCCAGGAGCCCTAAAGATAAAAAAAAAAAAACATCCATATTTTTTGTTATGGTTTGAAAATGAAAAATATACGAAATGTTTAAATTTTTCCGTGTGCGGCCCTCTGTGGAAAAAGTTTGGACACCTTTGCCCAAAATGAACAGTGTAGCAAGGCATGAAGCAGATAAACGAGGGCGCGAGTGTGAAGATCCCAGAATGAAGACAAGAAAAAGAGTGACTTAAGTAGCCGTGATCATTAGTGAAAACAGGTGTGAGGCTGAGAAAAAGGACGTGACATGACAGGTGAGTTGGCATGGAGACGAAAACAAACAAGGAAGTGCCAAGAAATGTCCAAAAAACTAAACATAACCTGACCAAAACCAAAACATAAACTTACAGGCGTGACAGAGATAAAGAAGTAAAATACAGCACTATGTCATCAGTTTCTGATTTATTAAATTGTATAACAGTGCAAAATATTGCTCATTTGTAGTCTTTCTTGAACTATTTGGGAAAGAAAGATATAAAAATAAGTAAAAACTTGTTGAAAAATAAACAAGTGATTCAATTCTAAATGCAGATTTCTCCACATAGAAGTAATCATCAACTTAAAGTGCCCTCTTTGGGGATTGTAATAGAGATCCATCTGGATTCATCAACTTACTTCTAAACATTTCTTCACCAAAAAATTAATATTTAACATCAATATTTATGGAACATGTCCACAAAAAATCTAGCAGTCAACACTGAATATTGCATTGTTGCATTTCCTTTCAAAGTTTATGAACTTACATTCATATTTTGTTGAAGTATTATTCAATAAATATATTGATAAAGGATTTTTGAATTGTTGCTATTTTTAGAATATTTAAAAAAAATCTCCCGTACCCCTTGGCATACCTTCAAGTACCCCCATTTGAGAACCACTGCTCTAGCCTACCAGTTTATGTATAAAGGTTTATTTGAAATAGAGACAGATACAGAAACATAGATATCGGAAACATTGTAGCCAAAGCTCATTTACAACACTTGTCCCCAACAACAACAACGGCACAGATCTAACATCCTTAAAAATAGGAAAATAAAAAGATACTATACCGTGAAAAACAAGAGTATAAAGAAGTCATACTGTTCCATTACCTCGATTCATACTACTGTCACTACTCAACTGCCAAAGAACTGTAGACACCTTAATATTTGTTGCTTCCTATACTGTATATACTATTTGATCTGGTACTGTATTGCACTATTGTACTTCTCCTTGTTTGTTTGTTAAGTCTTTATTTGAAGGGACAATGCACAGAAACATTACGCTCAAAGACAGATATGTTCTGTACCAGATTATATAGCTAAAAAGCTCATTTCCATCAGCAGTCCCTGGCTACCTAAATTAAAGGGGTACAAAAATTATGCGATAAAATTATGACGATAAAATCAGACCATACCATAGCATGTGATCAAATTAAGAAAAGTCATAAAATGCCCTAATATACGACACAACCACACCTCATTTACATCATTACACAAAGACAATACATGCTCTTGTTCACATTTGTCAGCATTTGTAAAAACAACCATGGTTTTAACACACACACCTCACCATTTACAACAAAAATGCTGTCATGGATAAATATAATACACATTAAGTTGATCTGTCAAACATAGTGGCCACCTTATTGACCGTGTGAGCAGCTTTGATTGCTCTAAAGCAGGGGTCAGCAACCTTTTTGAAAGCAAGAGCTACTTCTTGGGTACTGATTAATGCCAAGGGCTACCAGTTTGATACACACTTCAATAAATTGCCAGAAATAGCCAATTTGCTCAATTTACCTTTTAATAAATACATATATATATATATTAAAAAAAGGGTATTTCTGTCTGTCATTCCGTCGTACATTTTTTTTCCTTTTACGGAAGGTTTTTTGTCGAGAATAAATGATGAAAAAAACACTTAATTGAACGGTTTAAAAGGGGAGAAAACACGAAAAAAATGAAAATTTAATTTTGAAACATAGTTCATCTTCAATTTCGACTCTTTAAAATTCAAAATTCAACGGAAAAAAATGAAGAGAAAAACTAGCTAATTCGAATCTTCTTGAAAAAAATAAAAATACAATTCTCCAACATCATTAGTAATTTTTCCTGATTAAGATTAATTTTAGAATTTTGATGACATGTTTTAAATAGGTTAAAATCCAATCTGCACTTTGTTAGAATATATAACAAATTGGACCAAGCAAAATTTCTAATAAAGACAAATCATTATTTCTTCTAGGCTTTCCAGAACAAACATTTTAAAAGAAATTCAAAAGACTTTGAAATAAGATTTAAATCTGATTCTACAGATTTTCTAGATTTGCCGGAATAATTTTTAAAAATTTTAATCATAATAAGTTTGAAGAAATATTTCACAAATATTCTTTGTTTAAAAAACAGAAGCTAAAATGAAGAATTACATTAAAATGTATTTATTATTCTTTATAATAAAAAAAATACTTGAACATTGATTTAAATTGTCAGGAAAGAAAAGGAAGGAATTTAAAAGGTAAAAGGATATATGTGTTTAAAAATCCTAAAATCATTTTTAAGGTTGTATTTTTTCTCTAAAATTGTCTTTCTGAAAGTTATAAGAAGCAAAGTAAAAAAATAAATGAATTTATTTAAACAAGTGAAGACCAAGTCTTTCAAATATTTTCTTGGATTTTCAAATTCTATTTGAGTTTTGTCTCTCTTAGAATTAAAAATGTCCAGCAAAGCGAGACCAGCTTGCTAGTAAATAAATACAATTTTAAAAATAGAGGCAGCTCACTGGTAAGTGCTGCTATTTGAGCTATTTTTAGAACAGGCCCGCGGGCACCGTGTTGGCGACCCCTGATCCAAACCCGCTTTTTAACTTCAATTGTAAATGACGAGTAATCTGTTAAACTTTTCGAGTTTGTTGTGCGGCCGTTCCATTCCTTTATGGCTTTATATGAAAAGGCTGATTGTGCAAAATATGTTTTGCGTCTGGGTACGCTACACTGGCCCCTGGTACGGGTACTTGTACTGAGACCTCTACCACAGGGGTGTCGAACTCATTTTAGACGGGGGGGCCACATGGAGAAAATCTTTCTCCCAAGTGGGCCGGACTGGTAAAATCACGGCAAGATAACTTAAAAATAAAGACAAATATTTTATTTGTTTAAAAAAAGAAGTGAATTATATTTTATATAGCGCTTTTCTCAAGTGACTCAAAGCGCTTTACATAGTGACACCCAATATCTAAGTTACATTCAAACCAGTGTGGGTGGCACTGGGAGCAGGTGGGTAAAGTGTCTTGCCAAGGACACAACAGCAGTAACTAGGATGGCACAAGCGGGAATCGAACCTGCAACCCTCAAGTTGCTGGCACGGCCACTCTACCAACCGAGCTATGCACATTCTGAAAATGTACAAATCATAATGTTGTCGGGTTTATTTTACACTTACATGTTGCGGCTAATAGGATTCTATCTTTATTTGTCGCGTGTGGAAAACTTGCACTCCCAGGTTTTTCGGATTGCCAATCACCGACATGCCAGGCTCTTCCAGTTTTACGAGAATGTTCTATTTTGCAATAAATTGTCTTTGTGCTTTTTAGCAATTGTCTTTTCGTCTGTCTCGCTCTCGCTCGTGCTCGTGCTCGTGCTTCTTCATCAACCACCGCTCTCTCTACTTCCCGGCGTCTGCCTTTAACAGAACGACAAATGATTAGATAAGCACGTCCAGGTGGGCCATCTACGCACCTGTCGCTGATCTCAAATTCGTTCTTGGCACACCCTGCTTTGTTGCAGGACTGCAGGCCACGCCCCCCCCCGTCACATCGTTATTTATACTTTCTGAATAAAGGATGTGTATTATTAATGTGTGTATCAAACTGGTAGCCCTTCTCATTAATCGGGACCCAAGAAGTAGCTCTTGGTTTCAAAAAGGTTGGTGACCCCTGTTTTACGGTAATGTGTTAATAATTTCACACATAAGTCGCTCCGGAGTATATGTCGTACCCCCGGCCAAACTATGAAAAAAACTGCAACGTACAGTACGAAAAATACAGTATTTTGCCTGGCTGCAAAGTTAAAGGGGAACATTATCACAATTTCAAAAGGGTTAAAAACAATAAAAATCAGTTCCCAGTGGCTTCCATCCATCCATTTTCTACCGCTTATTCCCTTTTGGGGTCGCAAGGGGCGCTGGCGCCTATCTCAGCTACAATCGGGCGGAAGGCGGGGTACACCCTGGACAAGTCGCCACCTCATCGCAGTGGCTTGTTGTATTTTTTTGAAGTTTTTTTCAAAATTTTACCGGTCTCGGAACATCCCTAAATAAAGCTTTAAAGTGCCTTATTTTCGCTCTCTGCGAAGACACTGGCCATTTCCCTGTGACGTCACACAGTGCTGCCAATGTAAACAAACAATGGGAATACCACAGCAAGATATAGCGACATTAGCTCGGATTCAAACTCGGATTTCAGCGACTTAAGCGATTCAACAGATTACGCATGTATTGAAACAGATGGTTGGAGTATGAAAGTATTGAAGAAGAAACTGAAGCTATTGAGCGAATAGCTATTGACGCTATTCATAGCCATAGCATGGCCGAATAGCTGCGTTAGCATCGCCGGTAAAATGTGCGGACCAAACGATCAGGACTTTCGCATCTTTTGACACTGGAGCAACTTAATTCCGTCGATTGGTAAGTGTTTGTTTCGCATTAAATGTGGGTGGAAGGAAACGTAATATAGTTGCAAATGCATCTGCAGTTTAACCATACATCTCTGTGCCATGTCTGCTTTAGCACCGCCGGTAAATAGCATGTTAGCATCGATTAGCGTAGCATGTTAGCATCGATTAGCTGGCAGTCAACATCAACAAAACTCACCTTTGTGATTTCGTTGACTATCGTTGCAAATGCATCTGCAGGTTATCCATACATCTCTGTGCCATGTCTGCATTAGCATCGCCGGTCAAATGTGGAGACACTCTGGCACATTCAATGGGGGTCTGGCGGCAGACACTTTGGCATCTTGGGGCCAGTGGTGCAACTTGAATCCCTCCCTGTTAGTGTTGTTACACCCTCCGACAACACACCGACGAGGCATGATGTCTCCAAGGTTCCAAAAAAATAGTCAAAAAAACGGAAAATAACAGAGTTGAGACCCGGTGTTTGTAATGTGTTGAAAATGAAAATGGTGGGTGTGTTACCTCGGCGACGTCACATTCTGACGTCATCGCCTCCAGCGCGATAAACAGAAAGGCGTTTAATTTGCCAAAATTCACCCATTTAGAGTTCGGAAATCGGTTAAAAAAATAGATGGTCTTTTTTCTGCACCATCAAGGTATATATTGACGCTTACATAGGTCTGCTGATAATGTTCCCCTTTAAGAGTATGAAAATACAACAAAAACTTGGTTCTGTGAAGCCACAGAAAAACCATCACAGGTCGCAGGCAAAGCGAAGATCAATTATTTTAGTTATAAATATGTCATTTATTTCATCTCGGATTGGTCAAATATTGGTATCTCTGAGTTGGTTCTTTGTTTTATCGCTTTTTGACTTTTGCCATCTCCTTGCAAGGTGACTCCATGAGCCAGTGATGGAGACCAAAAGATACCAAAGTTACTTCGACGGCAGCAGCACCGAGAGCAGATGGTCTCAGATCCCCGGCACCACGGACTTCTGCTGCACGCCCGAAGATTTGAGTCTGAGCGGGGGCGACATCCTAATGGACATTGTCAGCGCCGACGCCAAAGACGCCAAGGAGCCCGAGCAACAGCTGCCGCCGCCGCTTGGCCCGGGCCGGAACCAGCAGTTGGCTCCGCTGAGCTTCAGCAACCCCCTGCATGGTCACAAGCCGGAGATGGACTCCAAGGAGCTTTCCAAGACCGTGGCCGAATCCATGGGGCTGTACATGAACGCTGCCAGGGAGGCAGACTTTGCCTTCAGCCAGCATGGGGGTGGCACCAGCCCCAGGAAGATGCAGTACCCAGGTTGTGGGCGGCCCCTCGAGGAGAACCCCGCCAAGAGCCCCAAGTTGCGACCTTTTAAGTTCCAGCAGCCGAGCAACACTCCGAGAGAGTCCGCCCCTGGGACTCCGGTGGGCTCTTCTTCTGTGCTGGCCTCTTCCAGCCCGGGGGGCGGGAACAATATGGTGTCCTCCACCACCAGTCCCCCCGCCTGCTTTGGACCCTCGTCCGTCACCAGTCCTGTCAGCCATACGCCGTGTGCACAAACCCTGGCCAACATCAAGCGCAGGAACTCAGCCGCATGTAGCCCCGTGGAGTCCAGCACGGTGGGCACGCCCCCTCTCGCCAGCCCCCTGGGCGTCTTGAGGTCCCCCATGTCCAGCCCGCAGAGTATGAGCAGCGTGAGGTCGCCTCCGTCCTGCAGCGCCGCCTGCAACATGAGGTCGTCCGTCTCCAGCCCCACCAGCACGGTCCGTCCGCCCGCCTCCAGTCCGGCCA
The DNA here is from genome assembly GCF_033978795.1 of Nerophis ophidion. Classification (NCBI taxonomy): domain Eukaryota; kingdom Metazoa; phylum Chordata; class Actinopteri; order Syngnathiformes; family Syngnathidae; genus Nerophis; species Nerophis ophidion. Next base: position 40,383,939 of record NC_084630.1, on the reverse strand, counting down.
CGGGGGCTACCATGGCAATCGGTAGCCCGCAGAACCCCTCTTCGGGTGGGTTCCCGGCTTCCAGTCCTGCCAGCGAACTGGGATTGGTCCAGAATGACACGCATAGCCCAGAAGCTGCCGGTCTGACTGCCGACCCGGACTTCAAACCCTTCGAGTTCCCCAAAGTGGAGATGGAAGACGGGGAGGTGTTCAACGTGGGTTTGGACCAGATGGGCATGGTCAAGTACATCAAGAACGAGCCAGGAACTGACTTTAGGAGCATGTGCTTAGGCGGTTCCAAATGCAACGCGGCCAGCTTACCGTTTGTCACGCAAATAAAGAACGAGCCGAGCAAAAACGAGGGCTGCATGAATCCGCAGTCTTACAGCTCGCCGTCGCCGCCTCTTGGTCTCTACCCCGCTTCGGAGACCACGTACTTGTCCCTGAGGAATAACATCGACGAGTACAGTCTCTCCGGCATTTTAGGACCGCCGGTGTCCATGAACGGGAACTATGACTCGGACGTGTTCTCCAACAATGTCCTGTCCAAAGCGGTGAAGCAGGAGTCCAGCGACGCCGGCTACTACCAGGAGAGCACCGGCGGGCCCACCTCGGCCATTGTTGGAGTAAATTCCGGCGGACACTCATTCCATTACCAGATCGGAGCACAAGGGACAATGTCCTTCCGAGACCAGCCCAACCCCTTGTTGAATCTAATTTCTCCCGTCGCGGCGCTGATGGAGTCGTGGAAATCGCGACCCGGCATGCCGCAGGGGTCGCTGTCGGGCCGGGGAGAGGCCTACCCGGGTCAGAACTGCATCGTGGACAGCATGTCCAGGTAAGGAGCGTGCAAATCTCTTTCCGGTCTTTGTCCCCGATGGCTCCTCGAAGCTCAGCTTTAGCGTCTCTATTTTGTCTCCTTAAAGAGGCGTTATGTTATTCCAGATATCTTGCTTATGGACTTTACAAACCCCGTTTCCATATGAGTTGGGAAATTGCGTGAGATGTAAATATAAACAGAATACAAGTGAAGTGAAGTGAATTATATTTATATAGCGCTTTTCTCAAGTGACTCAAAGCGCTTTACATAGTGAAACCCAATATCCAAGTTAAATTTAAACCAGTGTGGGTGGCACTGGGAGCAGGTGGGTAAAGTGTCTTGCCCAAGGACACAACGGCAGTGACTTGGATGGTGGAAGTGGGAATCGAACCTGCAACCCTCAAGTTGCTGGCCCGGCCACTCCACCAACCGAGCTATGCCGCAATGATTTGCAAATAATTTTCAACCCATACTCAGTTGAATATGCTACAAAGACAACATATTTGATGTTCAAACTCATAAACTTTATTTTTTTTTTGCAAATAATGATTAACTTTAGAATTTCATGGCTGCAACACGTGCCAAAGTAGTTGGGAAAGGGCATGTTCACCACTGTGTTACATCACCTTTTCTTTTAACAACACTCAATAAACATTTGGGAACTGAGGAAACTAATTGTTGAAGCTTTGAAAGTGGAATTCTTTCCCATTCTTGTTTTATGTCGAGCTTCAGTCCTTCAACAGTCCGGGGTCTCCGCTGTCGTATTTTACGCTTCATAATGCACCACACATTTTCCATGGGAGACATTTCTGGACTGCAGGCGGGCCAGGAAAGTACCCGCACTTTTTTTTACCAAGCCACGCTGTTGTAACACGAGCTGAATGTGGCTTGGGATTGTCTTGCTGAAATAAGAAGGGGCGTCCATGAAAAAGACGGCGCTTAGATGGCAGCATATGTTGTTCCAAAACCTGTATGTACCTTTCAGCATTAATGGTGCCTTCACAGATGTGTAAGTTACCCATGCCTTGGGCACTAATGCACCCCCATACCATCACAGATGCTGGCTTTTCAACTTTGCGTCGATAACAGTCTGGATGGTTCGCTTCCCCTTTGGTCCGGATGACACGATGTCGAATATCTCCAAACACAATCTGAAATGTGGACTCGTCAGACCACAGAACACTTTTCCACTTTGCATCAGCCCATCTTAGATGATCTCGGGCCCAGAGAAGCCGGGCGCCGTTTCTGGATGTTGTTGATAAATGGCTTTCGCTTTGCATAGTAGAGCTTTAACTTGCACTTACAGATGTAGTGACAAACTGTATTTAGTGACAGTGGTTTTCTGAAGCGGGCTTCACGGTGGCAGAAGGGGTTAGTGCGTCTGCCTCACAATACGACGGTCCTGAGTAGTCAGTGTTCAATCCCGGGCTCGGGATCTTTCTGTGTGGAGTTTGCATGTTCTCCCCGTGAATGCGTGGGTTCCCTCCGGGTACTCCGGCTTCCTCCCACTTCCAAAGACATGCACCTGGGGATAGGTTGATTGGCAACACTAAATGGTCCCTAGTGTGTGAATGTGAGTGTGAATGTTGTCTGTCTATCTGTGTTGGCCCTGTGATGAGGTGGAAACTTGTCCAGGGTGTACGCCGCCTTCTGCCCAATTGTAGCTGAGATAGGCAGCAGCACCCCCCGCGACCCCAAAGGGAATAAGCGGTAGAAAAATGGATGGATGAATGGGTTTTCTCAAGCGTTCCTGAGCCCATGTGGTGATATCCTTTAGAGATTGATGTCGGTGTTTGATACAGTGCCGTCTGAAGGATGGAAGGTCACGGTCATTCAATGTTGGTTTCCGGCCATGCCGCTTACGTGGAGTGATTTCTCCAGATTCTCTGAACCTTTTGATGATATTATGGAGCGTAGATGTTGAAATCCCTAAGTTTGTTACAATGTCACTTTGAGAAAGGTTGTTCTTAAACTGTTTGACTATTTGCTCACACAGTTGTGGACAAAGGGGTGTACCTCGCCCCATCCTTTCTTGTGAAAGACTGAGCATTTTTTGGGAAGCTGTTTTTATAGCCAATCATGGCACCCACCTGTTCCCAATTAGCCTGCACACCTGTGGGATGTTCCATATAAGTGTTTGATGAGCATTCCTCAACTTTTTCAGTATTTATTGCCACCTTTCCCAACTTCTTTGTCACTTGTTGCTGGCATCAAATTCTAAAGTTAATGATTATTTGCAAAAAAACCCCAATGTGTATCATTTTGAACATCAAATATGTTGTCTTTGTAGCATATTCACCTGAATATGGCTTGAAAAGGATTTGCAAATCATTGTATTGGGGCGGTTTAGCTCGGTTGGTAGAGTGGCCATGCCAGCAACTTGAGGGTTGCAGGTTCGATTCCCGCTTCCGCCATCCTAGTCACTGCCGTTGTGTCCTTGGGCAAGACACTTTACCCACCTGCTCCCAGTGCCACCCACACTGGTTTAAATGTAACTTAGATATTGGGTGTCACTATGTAAAGCGCTTTGAGTCACTTGAGAAAAAGCGCTATATAAATACAATTCACTAAATTCACAGTATTCCGTTTATATTTACTTCAAACGTATTATGATTAAAATTCAAAAAAAGTATTCTGGCATATCTAGAAAATCTTTAAAATCAATTTTAAATCTTATTTCAAAGTCTTTTGAATTTTTTTGGTTTTTTTTTTGTTCTGGAAAATCTAGAAGAAATAATGATTTGTCTTTGTTAGAAATATAGCTTGGTCCAATTTGTTATATATTCTAACAAAGTGCAGATTGGATTTTAACCCATTTAAAACGTCATCAAATTTCTGAAAATAATCTCATTCAGGAAAAAATACTAATGATGTTCCATAAATTCTTTTTTAAAAATGTTTTCAAAAAGATTCGAATTAGGTAGTTTTTCTCTTCATTAATTTTCGGTTGAATTTAGAATTTTAAAGAGTCGAAATGGAAGATAAACTATGTTTCAAAATTTAATTTTCATTTTTTCGTGTTTTCTCCTCTTTTAAACCGTTCAATTGCGTGTTTTTCTCATCATTTATTCTCTACAAAAAACCTTCCGTAAAAGGAAAAAAAATGTACGACGGAATGACAGACAGAAATACCCCTTTTTTATATATATATATATATATATATATATATATATATATATATGTATATATATATATATATATATATATATATATATATATGTGTATATATATATATATATATATATATATATATATATATATATGTCCTGATTGGATTATCCAGAGAATAGTGTTCGATACCGTGGTAGAGCGCAATATGTATGTGTGGGAAAAATCACAAGACTACTTCATCTCTACAGAACTGTTTCATGAGGGGTATATATATATATTTATTTCAGGGCTGGGCAACGATTAAAAATTTTAATCGAAGTTAATCGCACTATTTCTCTGATTAATGGCGATTAACTGCATTGTATACGCAAAGCCCAATAATGAATTCAAAAGTAGTGTGTAGTGCACCTTTATTGGAATATTCTCCCACATGAACAAAAGCGCCAAAACATTTGTTGTGCAAACACAATTTAAATCAGTCCTTGTTAAACAGTAGCAGTTAAATAGCATATTTGATGAAAATCAACTCAAAAAATGTAAATACAAACATTTAAGCTTATTACTACCACTGCCAGGGTATTTAAGTTATCCTGTTTGTTATGGAAAATAAATATAATCTACATACAAATCTCTGAGCCACAATCATAACATCTGAACAGGCAATTTCTGAGGTAACAGCAGAAACATTTTTTTTATCAGGGATCTTATGTTTAAAAAACCTATATTATAGGTAGTGGGCTGTTTTAGGGAATTTTTGATCAAATTATCCGTAGTAGCAATATTAATAATGTTGTGTTTATTATGCGTAGTGCACTTAAAATAATTATGACCATATCTAGGAATTGATATGATGGGAATTTTCCGATTGTTTGCTTGGTGCTTTGATAAACTGAAGGCATCATATACATGGTACTATATTGTGATGTTATGAGCCAGGGAAAAAAAGAACTACCCTACCCAGCATGCAACAGGAGTGACGAGCATGCGCGGTAGCCCGGTATAGGTTGTGTCGCCATGACGGCATCTTGTATGTTGTGATATGCACGCTCTGAAAGCAAACGTTAAGAACTCAGCCAACACTCCTGGTCTGCATTATTCATAAATAGACAGACAACACATATACTCCGCTGCTTCACAGGCCGCTGGATGTAGCCGGCAAAGTATTCCCATGCTAGCTAGCCGCTCTAGCAAACACGCCTCATTCAGTCCAAAACGGCCCGATCTATCCACATTCAGAATTGTCTGGCGGTCGTAAGTGATCCCGGAGTGACCACGCTGTAAGCCAGCCAGGAAATTTGCAGAATTGTCTGGTATTTTTGCCAAATGTTCCATCTTTACCAAGAGCCCCTCCACGCCGGGAGACGCCATCTTGTTAAGAAAAGGCGTTAACAAAATAAAAGCATGTAAACAACATACGCAAATGTGCGATAAAATAATCGTGGGCGTTAATAGATTGATGAGTTAACTCATAATTAACGCACTAATTTGCCCACCCCTAATTTATTTATTAAAGGTAAATTGAGCAAATTGGCTATTTCTGGCAATTCATTCAAGTGTGTATCAAACTGGTAGCCCTTGGCGTTAATCAGTACCCAAGAAGTAGCTATATAAATATCCATCCATCCATTTCCTACCGCTTATTCCCCTTTTGGGGTAGCGGGGGGCGCTGGCGCCTATCTCAGCTACAATCGGGCGGAAGGCGGGGTACACCCTGGACAAGTCGCCACCTCATCGCAGGGCCAACACAGATAGACAGACAACATTCACACACTAGGGCCAATTTAGTGTTGCCAATCAACCTATCCCCAGGTGCATGTCTTTGGAGGTGGGAGGGGCCTATCCCCAGGTGCATGTCTTTGGAGGTGGGAGGGGCCTATCCCTAGGTTCATGTCTTTGGAGGTGGGAGGGGCCTATCCCCAGGTGCATGTCTTTGGAGGTGGGAGGGGCCTATCCCTAGGTTCATGTCTTTGGAGGTGGGAGGGGCCTATCCCCAGGTGCATGTCTTTGGAGGTGGGAGGAAGCCGGAGTACCCGAAGAGAACCCACGCATTCACGGGGAGAACATGCAAACTCCACACAGAAAGATCCCGAGCCTGGATTTGAACCCAGGACTGCAGGACCTTCGTATTGTGAGGCAGACGCACTAACCCCATATAATTCACTACTTCACAGTATTCCGTTTATATTCACATCGAACACAATTTCCCAACTCGTATGGAAACGGGGTTTGTGAGATGGGTTCGAGCAGGTTTTGTTGAGGTGGGATGACCACATGGACTCCTGCTCACTCCTCTTATCGCAGGCCCCGCCAGTGTTTGCTTGCGTGGAAGCGCTTACGGGGAAGCATGCCGTGTGCAAATAGTTTTTTTCTTTTTTTTTTTTTAACAGGCATTGGCAGCGTTATGAATGACGTATGACACGCTTTTGTTGCCAGACTGACAAAATAAACAGTTGCATTGGCGAGGCTGGGGGCTAGAACTTTTCAAACAGGCCAAAGGCGAAGCAATGAACTGTTTGTGGAGTTGCGGTCCAGAATTAAGCTTCTTAATCAGTAAATATATTCCTTTGTCTGCTGTTAAGAATATGTTTTTTTGCCATAAGATGTATATTTATCATTATTAAGTGCAAGGAGGACTCCCCGCCAGCTAAAGACTTGGGTTTGATTTACGTGGCTCCCTCCTGAATCCATGACAAGTCCATACTGGCTGTGTGATGCTGTGCAGAATTCCCCCTCGCTAATGGAAATATATTAGATAAGAACTTTTTTCCTTATTGAATATTTTCTAAAAAAACTAAACTTTTTTTTTTTTTATGTTAATCGCTCATCTCAGACGTGTTTGGTTTGTCTCTTCGTATTTGACTCCAGTATTTGACTCCGGCTCGGCTGTTTTTTTCTCAGGAAGAGAAGGAGGGAGGACCGGGGATGGAAAACAAACGTCACTTTTTACAGCGTTTTGTCACCGTACGGTTATTTATTTGTGAGATGAAGAGGAGGATTTATTGTGGTTCACAGTTCTGAGGTAATGCAGTTGTAATTGACAGATATATGATAGTAAAGTGGTTCTCAAACCTTTTTTCACAAAGCACCGCCTCAGGAAAAAAAAAAAAAAAACACGGCTCTCCAAGCACCGGCATAATGAGTAGCGTAGTAGGCCTACGTATTTTAAACATTTAATGATTATTAATCAGTCAAACCAAATAATACAATTACAATTCCCAAAATTCAGACTAGCAAGCAACAGATTGAGAGGACACACAAACATGACACAAAACAATCCAAAAGTACCCAAACAAGAATGAATAATATCGACAACAGTATCGATATTAATAAGAGTCCCAACATAGCAGTGATGAGAAATCCCTCATTTACATGATCATCACAGCCATTTAGAAAAGATATCAAATAAAAACATTTAAAAAATGAACATTAGTGTCACAGTGGCATCAAGTTTGACCATACATTGTGTCCAATATGTCATTTTAGGTTAATTTGATTGTTAAAACAAATTTAAATAATGGATCCATAATTCCAATACATCAGTGTTTTTCAACCTTTTTTGAGCCGCCACCAGCAGAAATCACTAAAAAACGAACTCAGTTGACAGTAAAAAGTCGTTGTCGCAATTGTTGGATATGACTTTAAAGGGGAACATTATCACAATTTCAAAAGGGTTAAAAACAATAAAAATCAGTTCCCAGTGGCTTGTTGTATTTTTTGAAGTTTTTTTCAAAATTTTACCGGTCTCGGAATATCCCTAAATAAAGCTTTAAAGTGCCTTTTTTTTGGCTCTCTGCGAAGACACTGGCCATTTCCCTGTGACGTCACACAGTGCTGCCAATGTAAACAAACAATGGGAATAGCACAGCAAGATATAGCGACGTTAGCTCGGATTCAAACTCGGATTTCAGCGACTTAAGCGATTCAACAGATTACGCATGTATTGAAACAGATGGTTTGAGAATGAAAGTATTGAAGAAGAAACTGAAGCTATTGACGCTATTCATAGCCATAGCATGGCCGAATAGCTGCGTTAGCATCGCCGGTAAAATGTGCGGACCAAACGATCAGGACTTTGGCATCTTTTGACACTGGAGCAACTTAAATCCGTCGATTGATAAGTGTTTGTTTCGCATTAAATGTGGGTGGAAGGAAACATAATATAGTTGCAAATGCATCTGCAGGTTATCCATACATCTCTGTGCCATGTCTGCTTTAGCACCGCCGGTAAATAGCATGTTAGCATCGATTAGCGTAGCATGTTAGCATTGATTAGCTGGCAGGCAACATCAACAAAACTCACCTTTGTAATTTCGTTGACTATCGTTGCAAATGCATCTGCAGGTTATCCATACATCTCTGTGCCATGTCTGCTTTAGCATCGCCGGTAAATAGCATGTTAGCATCGTTTAGCGTAGCATGTTAGCATCGATTAGCTGGCAGTCAACATCAACAAAACTCACCTTTGTGATTTCGTTGACTATCGTTGCAAATGCATCTGCAGGTTATCCATACATCTCTGTGCCATGTCTGCCTTAGCATCGCCGGTAAATAGCATGTTAGCATCGTTTAGCGTAGCATGTTAGCATCGATTAGCTGGCAGGCAACATCAACAAAACTCACCTTTTTGATTTCGTTGACTATCGTTGCAAATGCATCTGCAGGTTATCCATACATCTCTGTGCCATGTCTGCCTTAGCATCGCCGGTAAATAGCATGTTAGCATCGTTTAGCGTAGCATGTTAGCATCGATTAGCTGGCAGGCAACATCAACAAAACTCACCTTTGTGATTTCGTTGACTATCGTTGCAAATGCATCTGCAGGTTATCCATACATCTCTGTGCCATGTCTGCCTTAGCATCGCCGGTCAAATGTGGAGACACTCTGGCACATTCAATGGGGGTCTGGCGGCAGACACTTTGGCATCTTCGGGCCAGTGGTGCAACTTGAATCCCTCCCTGTTAGTGTTGTTACACCCTCCGACAACACACCGACGAGGCATGATGTCTCCAAGGTTCCAAAAAATAGTCCAAAAAACAGAAAATAACAGAGCTGAGACCCGGTGTTTGTAATGTGTTGAAAATGAAAATGGTGGGTGTGTTACCTCGGCGACGTCACATTCTGACGTCATCGCCTCCAGAGCGATAAACAGAAAGGCGTTTAATTTGCCAAAATTCACCCATTTAGAGTTCGGAAATCGGTTAAAAAAATATATGGTCTTTTTTCTGCACCATCAAGGTATATATTGACGCTTACATAGGTCTGCTGATAATGTTCCCCTTTAAAGCATAACCAAGCATGCATCTCTGTAGCTCTTGTCTCAAAGTAGGTGTAGTGTCACCACCTGTCACATCACACCCTGACTTATTTTTACTTTTTTGCTGTTTTCCTGTGTGTAGTGTTTTACTTCTTGTCTCGCGCTCCTATTTTGGTGGCTTTTTCTCTTTTTTTGCTATTTTCCTGGAGCAGTTTATCTTTGAGCGATATTTCCTGCATCTACTTTGTTTTACCAATCAAGAATATTTAATTTGTTTTTATCCTTCTTTGTGGGGGACCTTGTGGATTGTCATGTCATGTTCGGATGTACTTTGTCGTCTTTGCTCCACAGTAAGTCTTTGCTGTCGTCCAGCATTCTGTTTTTGTTTACTTTGTAGCCAGTTCAGTTGTAGTCTCGTTCTGCAGAGCCTTTCCTAAGCCTCAATGCCTTTTTTTAGGGGCACTCACCTTTTGTTTATTTTTGGTTTAAGCATTAGACACCTTTTTACCTGCACACTACTTCTACAAAACAATTAGCTACCGGCTGCCACCTACTGATATCAGGATTTCCCACAGCCCTTTGTTGTTAAGGAGGCCACCTTAACAATAAAGAGCCACCGCCTAAACTAAACTCTTAAAAAAAAATAAAAAAAATAATTTAATTTTTTTTAATTTTTGTCCTGTAAATTAAGCATGATGAGTTGAGCATCTTTCCTGACAATTTAAATCAATGTTATTGTATTTTTTTTAATTTTTATTATTATTGTAAAGAATAATAAATACATTTAAATTTAATTCTTCATTTTAGCTTCTCCATCCATCCATCCATCATCTTCCGCTTATCCGAGGTCGGGTCGCGGGGGCAACAGCCTAAGCAGGGAAACCCAGACTTCCCTCTCCCCAGCCACTTCGTCTAGCTCTTCCCGGGGGATCCCGAGGCGTTCCCAGGCCAGCCGGGAGACATAGTCTTCCCAACGTGTCCTGGGTCTTCCCCGTGGCCTCCTACCAGTTGGACGTGCCCTAAACACCTCCCTAGGGAGGCGTTCGGGTGGCATCCTGACCAGATGCCCGAACCACCTCATCTGGCTCCTCTCGATGTGGAGGAGCAGCGGCTTTACTTAGAGTTCCTCCCGGATGGCAGAGCTTCTCACCCTATCTCTAAGGGAGAGACCCGCCACACGGCGGAGGAAACTCATTTGGGCCGCTTGTACCCGTGATCTTATCCTTTCGGTCATGACCCAAAGCTCATGACCATAGGTGAGGATGGGAACGTAGATCGACCGGTAAATTGAGAGCTTTGCCTTCCGGCTCAGCTCCTTCTTCACCACAACGGATCGGTACAACGTCCGCATTACTGAAGACGCCGCACCGATCCGCCTGTCGATCTCACGATCCACTCTTCCCTCACTCGTGAACAAGACTCCTAGGTACTTGAACTCCTCCACTTGGGGCAGGGTCTCCTCCCCAACCCGGAGATGGCACTCCACCCTTTTCCGGGCGAGAACCATGGACTCGGACTTGGAGGTGCTGATTCTCATTCCGGTCGCTTCACACTCGGCTGCGAACCGATCCAGCGAGAGCTGAAGATCCCGGTCAGATGAAGCCATCAGGACCACATCATCTGCAAAAAGCAGAGACCTAATCCTGCGGTTACCAAACCGGAACCCCTCAACGCCTTGACTGCGCCTAGAAATTCTGTCCATAAAAGTTATGAACAGAATCGGTGACAAAGGACAGCCTTGGCGGAGTCCAACCCTCACTGGAAATGTGTTCCACTTACTGCCGGCAATGCGAACCAAGCTCTGGCACTGATCGTACAGGGAACGGACCGCCACAATAAGACAGTCCGATACCCCATACTCTCTGAGCACTCCCCACAGGAGTTCCCGAGGGACACGGTCGAATGCCTTCTCCAAGTCCACAAAGCACATATAGACTGGTTGGGCAAACTCCCATGCACCCTCAAGAACCCTGCCGAGAGTATAGAGCTGGTCCACAGTTCCGCGACCAGGACGAAAACCACACTGTTCCTCCTGAATCCGAGGTTCGACTATCCGACGTAGCCTCCTCTCCAGTACACCTGAATAAACCTTACCGGGAAGGCTGAGGAGTGTGATCCCACGATAGTTGGAACACACCCTCCGGTCCCCCTTCTTAAAGAGAGGAACCACCACCCCGGTCTGCCAATCCAGAGGTACCGCCCCCGATGTCCACGTGATGCTGCAAAGTCTTGTCAACCAAGACAGCCCCACAGCATCCAGAGCCTTAAGGAACTCCGGGCGGATCTCATCCACCCCTGGGGCCTTGCCACCGAGGAGCTTTTTAACTACCTCAGCGACCTCAGCCCCAGAAATAGGAGAGTCCACCTCAGATTCCCCAGGCACTGCTTCCTCATAGGAAGACGTGTTGGTGGGATTGAGGAGGTCTTCGAAGTATTCCTTCCACCTATCCACAACATCCGCAGTCGAGGTCAGCAGAACACCATCCGCACCATACACGGTGTTGATAGTGCACTGCTTCCCCTTCCTGAGGCGGCGGACGGTGGTCCAGAATCGCTTCGAAGCCGTCCGGAAGTCGTTTTCCATGGCTTCCCCGAACTCTTCCCATGTCCGAGTTTTTGCCTCCGCGACCGCTGAAGCTGCACACCGCTTGGCCTGTCGGTACCCGTCCACTGCCTCCGGAGTCCTATGAGCCAAAAGGACCCGATAGGACTCCTTCTTCAGCTTGACGGCATCCCTCACCGCTGGTGTCCACCAAGGGGTTTTAGGATTGCCGCCCCGACAGGCACCAACTACCTTGCGGCCACAGCTCCGATCTGCCGCCTCGACAATAGAGGTGCGGAACATGGTCCACTCGGACTCAATGTCCAGCACCTCCCTCGTGACATGTTCAAAGTTCTTCCGGAGGTGGGAATTGAAACTTTGTCTGACAGGAGACTCTGCCAGACGTTCCCAGCAGACCCTCACAATGCGTTTGGGCCTCCCAGGTCTGTCCGGCATCCTCCCCCACCATCGCAGCCAACTCACCACCAGGTGGTGATCGGTAGAAAGCTCCGCCCTTCTCTTCACCCGAGTGTCCAAAACATGAGGCCGCAAATCCGATGACACAACTACAAAGTCGATCATGGAACTGCGGCCTAGGGTGTCCTGGTGCCAAGTGCACATATGGACACCCTTATGTTTGAACATGGTGTTTGTTATGGACAAACTGTGACGAGCACAAAAGTCCAATAACAAAACACCACTCGGGTTCAGATCCGGGCGGCCATTCTTCCCAATCACGCCTCTCCAGGTTTCACTGTCGTTGCCAACGTGAGCGTTGAAGTCTCCCAGTAGGACAAGGGAATCACCTGGGGGAGCACTTTCCAGTACTCCCTCGAGTGTTCCCAAAAAGGGTGGGTACTCTGTACTGCTGCTTGGTGCATAAGCACAAACAACAGTCAGGACCCGTCCCCCCACCCGAAGGCGAAGGGAAGCTACCCTTTCGTCCACCGGGTTGAACTCCAAGGTACAGGCTTTGAGCCTGGGGGAAACAAGAATTGCCACCCCAGCCCGTCGCCTCTCACTGCCGGCAACGCCAGAGTGGAAGAGAGTCCAATCCCTCTCGAGAGAAGTGGTTCCAGAGCCCTTGCTGTGCGTCGAAGTGAGTCCGACTATATCCAGCCGGAATTTCTCGACTTCGCGCACTAGCTCAGGCTCTTTCCCCCCCAGTGACGTGACGTTCCACGTCCCAAGAGCTAGCTTCTGTAGCCGAGGATCGGACCGCCAAGTGCCCTGCCTTCGGCTGTCGCCCAGCTCTCAATGCACCCGACCTCTATGGCCCCTGCTATGGGTGGTGAGCCCATTGGAGGGGTGACCCACGTTGCCTCTTCGGGCTGTGCCCGGCCGGGCCCCATGGGTACAGGCCCGGCCACCAGGCGCTCGCCATCGTGCCCCACCTCCGGGCCTGGCTCCAGAGGGGGGCCCCGGTGACCCACGTCCGGGCGAGGGAAATCTGGGTCCATGGTTTATCATCTTCATAAAGGTCTTCGAGCTGCTCTTTGTCTGATCCCTCACCTAGAACCTGTTTGCCTTGGGAGACCCTACCAGGGGGCTTTATGCCCCCGGACAACATAGCTCCTAGGATCATTGGGACACGCAAACTCCTCTACCATGATAAGGTTGCAGCTCAGAGAGGAGCATTTTTTTTTTTTTTAGCTTCTGTATTTGTGAAATATTTCTTCAAACTTATTGTGATTAAAATTCAAAAAAAGTATTCTGGCAAATCTAGAAAATCTTTAAAATCAATTTTAAATCTTATTTCAAAGTCTCTTGAATTTTTTTAATTTTATTTTTGTTCTGGAAAATATAGAAGAAATAATGATTTGTCTTTGTTAGAAATATAGCTTGGTCCAATTTGTTATATATTCTAAAAAAGTGCAGATTGTATTTTAACCTATTTAAAACATGTCATCAAAATTCTAAAAATAATCTTAATCAGGAAAAAATACTAATGATGTTCCATAAATGATTTTTTTTACAATTTTTCAAAAAGATTCGAATTAGCTAGTTTTTCTCTTCATTTTTTTCAGTTGAATTTTGAATTTTAAAGAGTGGAAATTGAAGATAAACTATGTTTCAAAATTTTATTTTAATTTTTTTCGTGTTTTCTCCTCTTTTAAACCGTTCAATTCAGTGTTTTTCTCATCATTTGTTCTCTACAAAAAAACCTTCCGTAAAAGGAAAAAAAATGTACGACGGAATGACAGACAGAAATACCCTTTTTTTATATGTATATATAGATTTATTTATTAAAGGTAAATTGAGCAATTTGGTTATTTCTGGCAATTTATTGAAGTGTGTATCAAACTGGTAGCCCTTGGCATTAATCAGTACCCAAGAAGTAGCTCTTGCTTTCAAAAAGGTTGCTGACCCCTGCTATACGGGGATGTGTCAGGCCAGATTTGGCCCCCCGGCCCTCGGGTTTGTGTGATACAGTGTCCCACCAGTGCATGCATCCTCATATAAACCAAGCTGATTATCTCACTCTGGCGTTCTATTCCACCGTCCACTGTTTGGCGTGTTTATTCAGTAACCGGCGGACACGTGTGGCGTCTAGACGTCGGATGCGAGCGCCCTTAACGAGGCCGGCCCGAGCGCCCGTGTCCCTTTCGGGAGGCGGCGGTGGCAGGAGCCAAAGCGATGCTGACAGGATCAGTGCCACCTTAGTCCTAATGAGATCCAGCTTAGCCCTCGTGTCAGACAGGATGTCAGCGAGGTGGCCTACATGCTCCTGGAAAGACGGCGCTACTGAACTCTACCAATATTGCATGGGACCAAGAAAAAAAAAAAATGTTACATAACCACTAAAAAAAGTAAAAACTTTGATCCGCCGAAAAATTTGGATAACAGAGTGTAAAATCCCCTGGCTCCTTTTTTTCGCTCACTGTAAATGGTTTTAATTAAATATGGCTGCTCATCTGAGTATTCCCGGTGATTTTGTGCAACAAATTTTTTATTTTTTTATTTTTTTTACAGAAGCTCCCCAAGAGACAGTTAGTGCATTTTTTTTTCTTATTGTATTATAAAAAATGTCTTATTCCCAGTGGCTGCAGTTGGGAAACAAACACTTAATTCAATAGGAAATAATCGGGTCCACTTTTAAAAAACAGCACCGTATTTCCCAGACTTTAAGCTGCTACTTTTTTTCCCCCGCGCTTTGAAGTCTGCGGCTTATAAATCGGCGCGGCGATGTTTATGGATTTTTCTTTGCTAACGTCCGTAAAGGTGTTATTGTTCGTGCTACGGTGCCATCTGTTGGACGAGTTCGCTCACTGGTTAAAAATGTACCCCCTGTTTCGTGCATTGAACCGGAAATACAATATATCGAAAGGACTCCTTATTCATCACTCCAAGCAACGTTTGTTAGTTTTACAATATAACTAAAACAGTTAATACTTACTAAACCGTCCCATGTGTGACGTCTGTAGGAGTGTTTTCATGCATATTTGTACCTGCTATCGTAATGTAATCAAGCTGGTGTCGTTAGCGTTAGCACATTTGCCAAGTGTCTCATCATTAACTTACTAGGGCATTATTTTTGTATTGTTTAGTAAATTCACCAATTTGTAAACAATGGCATAACATACATATACACACAAGGTCCATTGCCAGGGTTAATGTGGTCAACATGTTTAAGATAAAAAATAAATAAGATAAGGCTCAGAATGGTTTCTTAACAAAACCTTTCTACATAAAAAGTGCTTTTTTTGATTGATTGATTGATTGATTGATTGAGACTTTTATTAGCCTGGCTAACTTGGCAGTAAGAGGATATAAGGGCTCATTTTTCTTCCACCATAGAAGTGGGTCAAAATCTAGTTTTTAATGCTTGGAGTTATTGAGTCAGTTTAGTTGATTGGAAAACTAGCTTCCGCAGCTAATGGGTCCATGGCGATGACTTCTGTTTTGTTTAATCAGCCATTTTACTGCCCTGTTACAGGCACTGCTTGAGACGATTAAGGTATGTAAATAAACATTTACAAAATCTACTACTTAGTGATAATAATAACTTATATGTATAATATTTATTTATTTTAAAAGTTGGTGGGTGTGGCTTAAATACCGTTGCGCTCTATAGCCCAGAAATTGTGCTAGGTAAATAGCGATGAATTGGGCAACACGAATCACCTTCCTACCGTACGATTAACTTGTCAACTTGGAATAGAGTTAGACAAACACTATATTGCCAAAAGGCCTGGCTCTCGGTCTCTGTTCTAATTCATCCCAAAGGTGTTCTATCGAGTTCAGGTCAGGACTCTGTGCAGGCCAGTCGAGTTCCTCCACACCAGACTTTGTCATCCATGTCTTTATGGGCCTTGCTTTGTGCAATGGTGCACAGTCATGTTGGAAGAGGAAGGGGCCCCGCTCCAAACTGTTCCCAAAAGGTTGGGAGCATGAAATTGTCCAAAATGTTTTGGTATCCTGGAGCATTCAAAGTTCCTTTCACTGCAACTAAGGGGTCTGAAAAACAACCCGACACCATATTTCCTCCTCCACCAAATTTCACACTCAGCACAATACAGTCCGAAATGTATCGTTGTCCTGGCAACCTCCAAATCCAGACTGGTACATCAGATTGCCAGATGGAAAAGTGTGATTCATCAGTCCAGAGAAGGCGTCTCCACTGCTCTAGAGTCCAGCGGCAACGTGCTTTACACCACTGCATCCCACGCTTTGCATTGGACTTGCTGATGTACGGCTTAGATTCAGCTGCTCGGCCGTGGAAAACCCATTCCATGAAGCTCTCTGCGTACTGCACGTGGGCTAACATGAAGAGACCGAGCAGAAAGTCTTTGCGCTTCAGCATCCACTGACTTCTCTCTTTCAGTTTACATGGCCTACCACTTGGTGGCTGAGTTGCTGTTGTTCCCAAACTTCCGTTTTTCTTATAATAAAGCCGACAGTTGACTTCGGAATATTTAGGAGCGAGGAAATTTCACGACTGGATTTGTTGCACAGGTGTCATGCTATGACAGTTACACGCTGGAAATAACTGAAAGCGGCCTATTCTTTCACAAAAAGCAGTCTCCATGCCTAAGTGCTTGATTTTATAGACCTGAATTACAAACCCTGTTTCCATATGAGTTGGGAAATTGTGTTAGATGTAAATATAAACAGAATACAATGATTTGCAAATCCTTTTCAACCCATATTCAGTTGAATATGCTACAAAGACAACATATTTGATGTTCAAACTCATAAACTGTATTTTTTTTTGCAAATAATAATTAACTTAGACTTTCATGGCTGCAACATGTGCCAAAGTAGTCGGGAAAGGGCATGTTCACCACTGTGTTACATCACATTTTCTTTTAACAACACTCAATAAACGTTTGGGAACTGAGGAAACTAATTGTTGAAGCTTTGAAAGTGGAATTCTTTGCCATTCTTGTTTTATGTAGAGCTTCAGTCCTTCAACAGTCCGGGGTCTCCACTGTCGTATTTTAAGTTTCATAATGCGCCACGTACGAAGCCACACTGTTGTAACACGTAGGTTGGCATTGTCTTGCTGAAATAAGCAGGGGCGTCCATGATAACGTTGCTTGGGCGGCAACATATGTTGCCCCAAAACCTGTATGTACCTTTCAGCATTAATGGTGCCTTCACAGATGTGTAAGTTACCCATGCCTTGGGCACTAATGCACCCCCATACCATCACACATGCTGGCTTTTCATCTTTGCGCCGAGAACAATCCGGATCGTTCTTTTCCTCTTTGATCCGGAGGACACAACGTCCACAGTTTTCCCTCAAAAATTTAAATGTGGACTCGTCAGACCACAGAACAGTTTTCCACTTTGCATCAGTCTGTCTTAGATGAGCTTAGGCCCAGCAAAGCTGGGGGCGTTTCTGGATGTTGTTGATAAATGGCTTTCGCTTTGCATAGTAGAGCTTTAACTTGCACTTACAGATGTAGCGACCAACTGTATTTATTGACAGTGGTTTTCTGAAGTGTTCCTGAGCCCATGTGGTGATATCCTTTAGAGATTGATGTGGGTTTTTGATACAGTGCCGTCTGAG
Organism: Nerophis ophidion; assembly: GCF_033978795.1. Classification (NCBI taxonomy): domain Eukaryota; kingdom Metazoa; phylum Chordata; class Actinopteri; order Syngnathiformes; family Syngnathidae; genus Nerophis; species Nerophis ophidion. The sequence continues at coordinate 40,366,216 of NC_084630.1, read as the reverse complement.
GGATGGAAGGTCACGGTCATTCAATGTTGGTTTCCGGCCATGTTGTTTACGTGGAGTGATTTCTCCAGATTCTCTGAACATTTTGATGATATTATAGAGCGTAGATGTTGAAATCCCTAAATTTCTTGCAATTGCACTTTGAGAAAGGTTGTTCTTAAACTGTTTGACTATTTGCTCACGCAGTTGTGGACAAAGGGGTGTACCTCGCCCCATCCTTTCTTGTGAAAGACTGAGCATTTTTTGGGAAGCTGTTTTTATAGCCAATCATGGCACCCACCTGTTCCCAATTAGCCTGCACACCTGTGGGATGTTCCAAATAAGTGTTTGATGAGCATTCCTCAACTTTATCAGTATTTATTGCCACCTTTCCCAACTTCTTTGTCACGTGTTGCTGGCATCAAATTCCAAAGTTGATGATTATTTGCAAAATAAAATAAAGTTTATGAGTTTGAACATCAAATATGTTGTCTTTGTAGCATATTCAACTGAATATGGCTTGAAAAGGATTTGCAAATCATTGTATTCTGTTTATATTTACATCCAACACAATTTCCCAACTCATATGGAAACGGGGTTTGTAGGATTAGGACACCTGACTCTCATCATTTGGATGGGTGGCCAAATCCTTTTGGCAATATAGTGAGTGTATCATTGCCAGTTGGAGTGCATTACTTGGCTGCAACCAGCAGAGGCGCTGTCCATTAATAATAATCATTTATCATATCATGTCACGTGCCCTCAAACGCCCCCAAAAAAACCTCCGTCCCCTGAAGCCGCGGTGTCTCATCTAGAGGCAGCTCCGCATTAAGTAAGGCGATTGGCTGGCGCTGGACCCGCTCCAACTCTCAATGTTCTGCAAAGGGACGAAAAGGCGTACTCCAGAGAGCTCCCTAATCAGCCTTTTAATTGTATGTTCCTCCACTAAATTAATGGATGGAAATGATTGGATTAATTCAGACGCCGCTGGATACTAAATCTCCAATTAAATCTTAACACCAAGCGTGCACAGGAGCTCCCGGTGCATGATGGGTTCTCGCCTGCACGAGGTGGCATGTTTTTTGGTCGGGAAGGAAGGAAGGATGTGACAGCTGAGGGTGGCGCTGAATCTCATGTATAATGGAATATTGCAATATCCAAACCTGAGCACACTCCGACAAGAACCCTTAAAAGGCCTACTGAAATGAGATGTTCTTATTTAAACGGGGATCGCAGCTCCATTCTATGTGTCATACTTGATCATTTCGCCATATTGCCATATTTTTGCTGAAAGGATTTAGTAGAGAACATCCACGATGAAGTTGGCAACTTTTGGTCGCTGATAAAAAAAGCCTTGCCTGTACCGGAAGTAGCAGACGATGTGCGTGTGACATCACAGGTTGTGGAGCTCCTCACATCTGAACATTGTTTACAATCATGGCCACCAGCAGCAAGAACGATTCGGACCGAGCAAGCGATGATTTCCCCATTAATTTGAGCGAGGATGAAAGATTCGTGAATGAGGAAAGTGAGAGTGAAGGACTAGGAAAAAAAAAGACGAGGGCAGTGGGAGCGATTCAGATGTTATTAGACACATTTACTAAAATAATTCTGGAAAATCCCTTATCTGTTTATTGTGTTACTAGTGTTTTAGTGAGATTATATGGTCGTACCTGTACAACATGAAGGTCGGCCCCCCACCTTTCTTCAGCACCAGTCGACGGGTGGTGGCGATGCCCATCTCTGCCTTTCGCAAGGGACCCTCTTCGAAATACGATCTTTCGAAATGATCGCTGCATAATAGACTGTACTTTGTGTGTGTGGTCCAATCCAACCTTGTCCGCTTGACATCTCTGTTCCATAGTAAAGCTTGACTGTCATCTTTCAGGAATGTAAACAATGAAACACCGGCTGTGTTTGTGTTGCTAAAGGCAGCCGCAATACACCGCTTTCCACCTACAGCTTTCTTCTTTGACGTCTCCATTATTCATTGAACAAATTGCAAAAGATTCAGAAAACACAGATGTCCATAATACTGTGGAATTTTGCGATGTAAACAGACGACTTATAGCTCGAAATGGTGCTGGGACAAGATGTCCTCTACAATGCTGATGTCACGCGCACGCGTCATCATACCGCGACATTTGAGCATGATACTTCTGCGCGAAATTTAAAATGGCAATTTATTAAACTAAAAAGGCCGTATTGGCATGTGTTGCAATGTTAATATTTCATCATTGATATATAAACTATGAGACTGCGTGGTCGCTACTTGTGGCTTTCAGTAGGCCTTTAACGATTTAATGCACGGACAACTTTAGAAAACTTAATTTCGTACTAGGGTTGTCTCCATACTAGGGGTGTACCGGTACACAAAAATTACGGTTCGGTTAATTTTCGGTACAGTAAGAAAACAACAGAATATACATTTTTTGATTATTTATTTACCAAATTTGTAAACAATGGCATAACATACATATACACACAAGGTCCATTGCCAGGGTTCATGTGGTCAACATGTATAAAATAAAAACTAAATAAGATAAGGCTCAGAATGGTTTCTTGACAAAACTTTTCTACATATAAAGTGCTTTTTTTGATGGATTGATTGAGGCTTTTATTAGCCTGGCTAACTTGGCAGCAAGAGGATATATGGGATCATTGTTCTTCCACCATAGAAGTGGGTCAAAATCAAGTTTTTAATGAGTGGAGTTATTGAGTCTGTTTAGTTGATTGGAAAACTAGCTTCCGCAGCTAATGGGTCCATGGCGATGACTTCTGTTTTGTTTGATCAGCCGTTTTACTGCCCTGTTACCGACACTGTTTGAGACGATTAAGGTATGTAAATAAACATTTAGAAAATATTGTACATAGTGATAATAATAACTTATTTGTATAATATTTATTTATTTTAAAAGTTGGTGGGTGTGGGTTAAATATCAGAAAATAGGGTAAATATGTACATGTGCCAGGTAAATAGCGATGAATTGGGCAACACGAATCACCTTCCTACTGTACGATTATTCTGACAACTTGGAATAGAGTTAGACATACACTATATTGCCAAAAGGCCTGGCTCTCAGTCTCCGTTCTAATTCATCCCAAAGGTGTTCTATCGAGTTCAGGTAAGGACTCTGTGCAGGCCAGTCAAGTTCCTCCACACTAGACTCTGTCATCCATGTCTTTATGGGCCTTGCTTTGTGCACTGGTGCACAGTCAATTTGGAAGACAAAATGGCCCCGCTCCAAACTGTTCCCACAAGATTGGGAGTGTGGAATTGTCCAAAATGTTTTGGCATCCTGGAGCATTCAAAGTTCCTTTCACTGCAACTAAGGGGTCTGAAAAACACCCCGAGTGGGTCAAAATCTAGTTTTTAATGCAATATGGACTTAAATCTGCTGCTATAATAAAAACATTTGTTATTGCTTTAGCCCTGCCTGACTCGCCGAGGAGAGGCTGTTTGAATGCGGTGGTGACGCTTCAAATGAGTTAGCATGTGTTATGAGAGTAGCGTGTGTGTGTTTGTGGCCCTTAGATATGTGACAGCATGTTAGGTGAGTGACGTCACTGAGTATGTGGGCGAGCGAGGTGAGGGAGCGTGGTGGCTGATGTTTTGTTGGATCAATAAAGCCACGATTTGCAACTAATCGCCCTGGAGTCCGGAGCTGTGGAGACACACTGAAGGGTGTTGCCCCCGAGAATACATCAGCCCTGGAGGAGTGTCTCCCCCGCGCTCCTCGACTACGGTCCGGGAGCCGGAAGCAGTAAAGGTGCAACACATGTTTGACGTGTTGTCAGAAGCAGATGCTGAACATTGTCAGCAAACCACCGTCCTCTATTGTTGTATCGAGCAGCCAAAGTGTTCCCAAACGGGAGATCTTAACGAGGCAGGAAGATCTTCCAGCGCTGGCTTTTACATGTTGTCCTAGCCCGGTCGCTGCTAGCTTGTGTACTTGCTCGGTAGTTAAATCCGCAGTTTTATCAATAACAGAAAAAAATTAATCCATTTTTGTGTGCTTAAAAATAAGACATAATGACTGCATAATATAGTCCAGGGGTAGGGAACCTATGGCTCTAGAGCCAGATGTGGCTCTTTTGATGACTGCCTCTGGCTCTCGGATAAATCTGAGCTGACATTGCTTAACAGGATAAGTCATGAATAATTCCACTTGTAATCACAGTGTTAAAAACAACGTTCAAAATATAAAACATTCTCATGCATTTTTATGTTCAAGAAGTTGCGTTAATGGTATGAAGTATTTTATTTATTATTGGTTAGTGTGGGGCTCGCCCTCCTGGGGGTTCTTCAGACCACCAAGAGCCTGTTTTCGGGTTCCAATATTGTTTTATTTTATTTTTCTCTCAGTTGCTTTCCAGCAAGTGTCTTTTTCTCTTTCGTCCTCACTCGCGCTCTGGCTCCAGCCCCACCCCTGTCTCTCCTCCTGGCTGCTGCTTATAACAGAGCGACAGGTGATTAGATAAAAAGGCCCAGGTGGGCCGTCCACGCACCTGTCGTTGATTTCGAGGCCGGTCCTGGCAACATCCCGCTTCGCTGCAGGCCCGCAGGCCACGCCCCCTCCACAGTTAGCTTCAGAATAACAATGTTATTACAAAGAATAAGAGACTTATTATACTCTGGAAATGTTGGTCTTACTTAAAAAATGCACGCGTTTAGTTGTGTTCAGTGTTAAAAAAAATATTATATGGCTCTTCGGGAAATACATTTTAAAATATTTGGATTCTTGGCTCTCTCAGCCAAAAATGTTCCCGACCCCTGATATAGTCCATAGTAGGGGTGTCCAAACTTTTTCCACTGAATAATTAGAGCATGCAGAGGTCATTTTGGTATGTTTCATTTTCAACATCCATCCATCCATTTTGTACCGCTTGTCCCTTTCGATGTCAATACAATATATACTTTTTTTTTTTTTTTCAACCTTTGGGCTCTGGATGAAGTTTAGATTTATTTGTCAATTTAAATATATATTCTTTTGTTAAAGAAAACCTTAGTTTTTTTTTTTTTATAGCAAAAACCCAAAATATGCAATATTTTGCCCACAAATTTTCATGTGGAATATTTGATGTGAAGTATTTGGAGCCAAAAATAGGTCAATAATTCATGACATCATTGATTTTGATTCATAATTAATTGTTGAGCAATAATAGTTTGAAAACGATGCCACTAATATTCTTGGTGACTCAAAAGGGTCCCACTCATAAAACAATTCATACATTTTTTTTTTTAATTATTGTTTTACTTTCAACGGTTAAATCTCGACATCAATTTCATATTTATTTGTGGATTATAAGTTTTTTTTTTTTATTGTTCAATGTTTTTGTTTGTTTGTTTTATGCCCTTTTTGTCATAGTTATGTTTTTAAGGGCAAACACAAACAAATATGCAATCATTTCTAAGAAAAATATTTGAAAGTTTTAAATTTGAATTAACCATAGCCTTCAGTAGATCGATAATTCATAACATTGATTTTGGTTTATCATTTTGTGAGCAATGGCAGTTTTAAAGTAAATTAAAGCTGCAAGCAGCGATGGACGGGACCGACTATTGCTGGTGTTTCCTGCCTTTACCCATTCAACATATCTTTACCTGCACATTACCTACATTCCCTGCATCCTGGGGTCACACTGGTGCTTCTTTCTGTCACCCATACACGCTGGTGCTTCCTTCTTTCACCCAGTCAACATATCTTTACCTGCACATTACCTACCTTCTCTGTATACTGGAGTCAAACTGGTGCCTCCTTCTTTCACCCAGTCAACATATCTTTACCTGCACAGTACCTACCTTCTCTGCATTGTGTGGTCACGCTGATGCTTCTTGCTTTTAAGCGGCCACCTTGAAACGGCAGCAGCAGCAGCAGCGCAGCACTTCTTTGAAGGCTCGTAAAATCAAAACCGGAGCAGTTAGAAAAACTCTTTGCGCAACTTTTAATCAGAAGGGTTCAATCTCTTTCCTGTGCGAGTTTGAAGCCGACACAACAAACGCGCTCAGAGGAGATAATATTTGAAAAAACTTTTACAAAACTTTTGTTTTGAAGGGGTAATTGCCAACTTCCTGTTGATTTTCGCTGAAGGATGTAAATGAATGAAATGTAGGTCTAAGTGAGCCCAACATTAAGGTTTTCGTTTCATGTCTCTACGACATTCAAACCGGAAGTTACAAGCAGTTGTGTCTGTGTTTTCTTCCTGGGAGCAGTTTTGTCTGTGTCTCATTCCTAGGGGGCGCTAGGGCGCAATTTTAATTTTTGGGGTTTGGTTTTTTATTAGATTGCAATTTTCACCAGTCTTGATGTGTGTGTCCAGTTTGGTGAGTTTTGAAGCATTTTAAGGGGGTCGAATTACAGCTCAAAGAGGCCAAAATGACATTTTTTAGGAAACTTTTGTTTTGAAGGGGGTGTTTGCCAACTTCTTGTTGATTTTTGCTGAAGGATGTAAGTGTATGAAATGTAGGTCTAAGTCAAACCTACATAGAGGTTTTTGTTTCATGTCTCTACGACATTCCTAACGGAAGTTACAAGCAGTTTTGTCAGTTTTTTTCCTAGGAGGCGCTAGAGCGCAATTTAGAGTTTTTTTATTTTATTTTTTATTAGATGGCAATTTTCGCCAGTCCTGATGTGTGTGTAAAATTTGGTGAGTTTTGAAGCATGTTAAGGTGGTCAAATTACAGCTCAAAGAGGCGGCGGTATAATAATAATAAAACCTTAGAAATACAATAGGGTCCTCTGTCCCAAAGGGACATTCGGTCCCTAAAAACCTGGTGTTTTTAAAAACAACATTGCAACATTTGATAGTTACATTTCACCTGTATGCTGTCTTGGTCCACGTTTTAATGTTTTTTATTTTTTTTTTTAGTATTTTTACAAAGTGCTGCGGGTCTTTAACAAATTAACTGGCTGTTCTTTACAGTTAAGCCCACAATTTTTTTATACTCTCATTAAATGATATCATGTGAGTTTTTATGTGTTCCTGCTGGCTGGAAATGACTCCATGAATCATCAAAAGACGTGCTGATTATATTGATGACGCAAAAGCCGCCATTGTTATTATTTTGTTTTCATTTTGAAAATGAGTCCTGTCAATCACCGACAATTTTGAATACAAAGCAGTCTTTAGCACAAAGCCGCTATGTACGCAGAATATTACCGCATTTTCCTGACTATAAAGCACAGCGATATATAAGCCTTACCCACTTAACTTCGGAATAAACACGTGTTTCTAAATACTAGCCGCAGATATATATACAATGTGAAATGAGTTATTTACACAGAATGATTTTTTAAATGTTTATCTACATACTTTGTTTTCAAACAGTGCCCGCAGCAAGGCAGTAAAATTGATGCTCAAACAAAACAGAAGCCTTAGCTTTGGGTGTGAGTTTTCCATGCCCTTATGTGGGCTCTGCCGAGGATGTTGTTGTGGTTTGTGAAGCCCTTTGAGACACTAGTGATTTAGGGCTATATAAATAATCATTGATTGATTGATTGAGCTCTCCAATCAGCTAACCAGACTCAAGAACTCCACGGTGACGTTTTGGTGAATTTACTGAGGAATTTTTGAAACTGAAGCAATCCAAGAAGAATGCCATTTGTAAGTTAACAATACTAGAAGAGTATAACATACAATGGAATTTGGGAAAATAAGAATTAGCATGTCACTAAACATGAAGTACACGTTTGTGTACTTATGGACTAAGTACATCATATCAAAAGATGATCGTTAGTTTTTGTTTCATGTCTCTACGACATTCCTACCGGAAGTTACAAGCAGTTTTGTCTGTGTTTTCTTCCTAGGGGGCGCTAGAGCGCAATTTAGAGTTTTTATTTTAATTTTTTATTTTTTATTAGATGGCAATTTTCGCCAGTCCTGATGTGTGTGTTAAATTTGGTGAGTTTTGAAGCATTTTAAGGGGGTCAAATTACAGCTCAAAGAGACAAAAATGACATTTTTAGGAAAATTTTGTTTTGAAGGGTTTTGGCCAATTTCCTGTTGATTTTTGCTGAAGGAGGTCAGTATATGAAATCTAGGTCTAAGTCAGACCTACATAGAGGTTTTTGTTTCATGTCTCTACGACATTCCTAACGGACGTTAGAAGCGGTTTTGTCTGTGTTTTTTCCTAGGGGGCGCTAGAGCGCATTTATGAGTTTTGGTTTTTTGATTAGATGGCAATTTTCGCCAGTCCTGATGTGTGTGTAAAAATTTGGTGAGTTTTGAAGCATGTTAAGGGGGTCAAATTACAGCTCAAAGAGACAAAAATGACATTTTTAGGAAAATTTTGTTTTGAAGGGGTTTAGGCCAATTTCCTGTTGATTTTTGCTGAAGGAGGTCAGTGTATGAAATCTAGGTCTAAGTCAGACCTACATAGAGGTTTTTGTTTCATGTCTCTACGACATTCCTAATGGAAGTTAGAAGCGGTTTTGTCTGTGTTTTTTCCTAGGGGGCGCTGGAGCGCATTTTTGAGTTTTGTTTTTTGGATTAGATGGCAATTTTCGCCAGTCCTGATGTGTGTGTCCAGTTTGGTGAGTTTTGAAGCATGTTAAGGGGGTCAAATTACAGCTCAAAGAGACAAAAATGACATTTTTAGGAAAATTTTGTTTTGAAGGGGTTTTGGCCAATTTCCTGTTGATTTTTGCTGAAGGAGGTCAGTGTATGAAATCTAGGTCTAAGTCAGACCTACATAGAGGTTTTTGTTTCATGTCTCTACGACATTCCTAACGGAAGTTAGAAGCGGTTTTGTCTGTGTTCTTTCCTAGGGGGCGCTAGAGCGCATTTATGAGTTTTGGTTTTTTGATTAGATGGCAATTTTCGCCAGTCCTGATGTGTGTGTTAAATTTGGTGAGTTTTGAAGCATGTTAAGGGGGTCAAATTACAGCTCAAAGAGGTGGCGGTTTAATAATAATAATAATAAAACCTTAGAAATACAATAGGGTCCTCTGTCCCAAAGGGACATTCGGTCTCTAATAAACACCAAATATGATATATAATCACTTTTATGCAGAAATTTGTTGTAAAAATGTTGCTTTGTTCCTGGTCTGAGCTGCTGTGCCCTAGATTACCGTAAAACGCCCAAAAGCGCTGATTTCGACAATTGAAATACTTTGTATAGTTCCATCATAGAGACGTCATAATGGCAAATACAGTTTGGATGTTAAAGGTCTAAAAAAAATCGATGAGAACGCCCGGCGGGCCGGATTGAAAATCTTAATCCGCGGGCCGTATTTTCCCCAGGTCTGGTCTAACTCCCAAATGGCAATAAAAATAAATTGACGTCTCGCTCAGAAACGCGGTTGATAAGAACGGGACATTATGATCCCCCATAAAGACAGGATTTATCGGCGGGCGGATAATATTGCATCATTTTTATCTCGCCGTAAAATTGGCGAGCCAGCAGAAAAAAGTACAGCATATACCGTATTTCCTTGAATTGCCGCCGGGTATATAGTATGCGCCTGCCTAGAATTACTGCCGGGTCAAACTCGTTTCGCAAAATAATTAGCGCATGTTTAGCATTACCGCCGGCTCAGGATCAACGCTGGGTCAAATTTGTTTCGCAAGATATTATTTTTATTAGCGCATGTCTAGAATTTCCGCCGGGTCAAACTCGTCACGTCACGGGTGACACTTCACCTGTCATCATTTTCAAAATGGAGGAGGCTGATTTCAATCATTTGAAATGGCATAAAGGGAAGAAGATTAAGAGATATTCAGTAGGATTTAAGGTCCAAGCTATTGAATATGCTAAAAAAAACAGTAAGCAGCTATGTTTTATTAGTATACCGTAGCTGAGTGTGTCAAATATGAGTCATTAGATGACTCCCGCCTCCTGGTGGTAGAGGGCGCTAGTGATCCTTCTTGCGACTACTCGGCTGCAGAAGAAGTGACAACAAGCAGCAAGAGTGAGCAGCGATCCTTTATTTTTTCCTTTCGCTTGCACTTTTAACATGTCTGAAATAAAACGGATTTCTAAACTGGACTTTCAATCGAAGCAGGAGGTAATAAAGGAAGATCTCTATCAAACAGAGAGACTTTTAAAACTGAAGAAAGATAAGGAAGACTTCTATAAACAAGTTATCGATGCTTTTGATCAGAAGGAGCTGCGCATGGACTTCATTTATAAGTAAAGGTAAGACCATAATAACGTTTTTTTTATTAAATGTGCTTTTCATGATGGTATCCTTACATCAAACTCAAATTTATAAGCGCAGGTCTAAATTTACCGCATGTCTTTTGGTAAGCGCCGGAGTGAGAAAAGGTTTTAAATTAATTAGTGCATGCTTGCCTTTACCGCATTCCTTTGGTAAGTGCCGGAGTGAGAAGAGGTTTTAAATTAATTAGCGCCCCGGCGGCAATTCAAAGAAATACGGTATGTAAAAAAAAAAAAAAAAAAGTCAGAGTGTGACGTTAGCGTTTGATTGGCCACAAAGTCCACGTGTTGTTGACATCTTCATGGAGGTGGATAAGGGGATAGGAGCAGACAGGCTGGTGACATTTTTTCCCCCCAAAACGTCTTCTTCAACACGTTAGAACGAGCACATGAATAAATCACCTGGGTTCAAACTGGCCTCTCGCTGCGAGCGCTCCAGTCCGGCAGCGAGCCATGAGAATGAGGTTATTGCCCGCCCCCCCCCATGGAAGTGTTCACCTGGAACTCATGAATAGTTAGCACGCCGCTCGTCTCCGGGAGAGGCGTCTCCCATTGAAGCGGCGGAAAAACACATTTTCTTTGAGAATGAAAAGATCTTTCATGCTCGCTGACAGGCTTGACGCATCACTCCGCTGCCCCTCCGCACCAGTGAAAAGGAGAAAAAGAAATCATCATAATTGGATCAATACCCCCAGCCTTTCATGTGTTGGTATGTCGCCATGACGATAAAGATGAGTTTAATTGCATTGGTGTTCTGGTGTGTCGTGCCAGAGAGTCCCTGGCCAACAATGGACGTGCGCAAACAAATAAACTATCTAACAGCTTTTTTTTAAATTTAACTCTCGAAAACAACTTGCTTCAAAAATTCAATAATATGAATAATAATAATAATGATATAATTCAATAATACATGACTTTAACTAGTTTTTATAATATACATATATAATATGTAATTATTTGTTATGTTTCGTATGCTTATGATATGTAATCATTTATTTGAAAACTTAACACATTTGTTTTCCATATGGTCAATAGTGTATTTATATTATTCACATGGGACTAATGCTGTATAATAGACTGTATTTATCTTATTCAAATGTGAATAAGATAAACACAGTCTATTATACAGCATTATTCACATGTGAATAATATAAATACAGTCTATTATACAGCATTATTCACATGTGAATAATATAAATACAGTCTATTATAAGCATTATTCACATGTGAATAACATAAATACAGTCTATTATACAGCATTATTCACATGTGAATAATATAAACACAGTCTATTATACAGCATTATTCACATGTGAATAACATAAATACCGTCTATTATACAGCATTATTCACATGTGAATAATATAAATACAGTCTATTATACAGCATTATTCACATGTGAATAATATAAATACAGTCTATTATAGAGCATTGTTAACATTTAAATAATGCTGTATAACAGACTGTATTTATATTATTCACATGTGAATAATGCTGTATATCCATCCATCCATTTTCTACCGCTTATTCCCTTTCAGGGTCACGGGGGGCGCTGGCGCCTATCTCAGCTACAATCGGGCGGAAGGCAGGGTACACCCTGGACAAGTCGCCACCTCATCGCAGGGCCAACACAGATAGACAGACAACATTCACACACTAGGGACTATTTAGTGTTGCCAATCAACCTATCCCCAGGTGCATGTCTTTGGAGGTGGGAGGAAGCCGGAGTAGAACCCACGCATTCACGGGGAGAACATGCAAACTCCACACAGAAAGATCCCCAGCCTGGATTTGAACCCAAGGACTGCAGGAACTTCGTATTGTGAGGCAGACGCACTAACCCCTCTGCCACCGTGAAGCCCCCAATGCTGTATAATAGACTGTATTTATATTATTCACATGTGAATAATGCTGTATAATACACTGTATTTAGATTATTCACCTGTGAATAATGCTGTGTAATAGACTGTATTTATATTATTCACATGTGAATAATGCTGTATAATAGACTGTATTTATATTATTCACACGTGAATAATGCTGTATAATAGACTACATTTATATTATTCATATGTGAATAAAGCTGTATAATAGACTGTATTTATATTATTTACATGTGAATAATGCTGTATAGTAGACTGTATTTATATTCACATGTGAATAATGCTGTATAATAGACTGTATTTTGATTATTCACCTGGGAATAATGCTGTATAATAGACTGTATTTGGATTATTCACCCGTGAATAATGTTGTAAAATAGACTGTATTTATATTATTCACTCGTGAATAATGCTGTATAATAGACTATATTTATATTATTCATATGTGAACAATGCTGTATAATAGACTATATGTATATTACTCACATGTGAATAATGCTGTATAATGACTGTATTTATATTATTCACTTGTGAATAATGCTGTATAATAGACTATATTTATATTATTCACATGTGAATAATGCTGTATAATAGACTGTATTTATATTATTCACTTGTGAATAATGCTGTATAATAGACCAGTGGTCCCCAACCACCAGAGATGCTCGATTGGTACTGGGCCGCAGAATATTTTTTTCTTAATTTTTGAATTTTTCTTAATTTTTATTTTTTTAATTTGTATTTATTTTTTATTATTTTTATTAAATCAACATAAAAAACACAAGACACACTTAGAATTAGTTCACCAACCCAAAAAACCTCCCTTTTTCACGACAAAGAAAAAAAAAAGAATAGTCTATTATTTAAGACTAACATTTAAGATTTTAGTCTATTTAGTAAATAAACTTAAGCCATTTGTTTTCTATATGGTCAATAGTGCATTAATAAACTGTATTTTTATTATTCACATGTGAATAATGGTGTACAATAGACTGTATTTATATTATTCACATGTGAATAATGCTGTATAATAAACCGTACTTATATTATTCACATGTGAATAATGCTGTATAATAGACTGTTTATATTATTTACATGTGAATAATGCTGTATAATAAACCGTATTTATATTATTCACATGTGAATAATGCTGTATAATAAACTGTACTTATATTATTCACATGTGAATAATGCTGTATAATAGACTGTATTTATATTATTTACATGTGAATAATGCTGTATAATAAACCATATTTATATTATTCACATGTGAATAATGCTGTATAATAAACCGTACTGATATTATTCACATGTGAATACTGCTGTATAAAAGACTGTTTATATTATTTACATGTGAATAATGCTGTATAATAGCCTGTATTTATATTATTTACATGTGAATAATGCTGTATAATAAACCATATTTATATTATTCACATGTGAATAATGCTGTATAATAAACCGTACTTATATTATTCACACGTGAATACTGCTGTATAATAGACTGTGTTTATATTATTCACATGTGAATAATGCTGTATAATACACTGTATTTATATTACAGTTTTGGTAAATTGACTTATTTGTGATTTCCTTCTCTGCATGAAAGTTTAAAATGAGCACCGTATTTTTTGGACTATAAGTCACAGTTTTTTTCACAGTTTGGCCGGGGGTGCGTCGTATACACCGGAGCGACTTATGTGCGAAATTATTAACACATTACCGTAAAATATCCAATAATATTATTTAGTTTATTCACGTAAAAGACTAGATGTCTAAGATTTCATGGGATTTATGGATTAGGAGTGAGAGATAGTTTGGTAAAGGTATAGCATGTTCTATATGTTATAGTTATTTGAATGACTCTTACCATAATATGTTAGGTTAACATAGCAGTTGCTTATTTATGCCTCATATAACCTACACTTATTCAGCCTGTTGTTTACTATTATTTTTTTTATTTTAAATTGCCTTTCAAATTTCTATTCTTGATGTTGGGTTTTATTAAATAATTTCCCCCCAAAAATGCAACTTACAGTGCGACTTATATATGTTTTTTTCCTTCTGTATTATGCATTTCCGGCCGGTGCGATTTATACTCCGGAGCGACTTATACTCCGAAAAATACAGCAGTCATTTTCTAAATCGCAGAGAGACAAACCCGCGATATATCACGTATATCCATTTATCACCCAGCCCTAGTTTGACTACTATGGGATGGAATAATATTTTTTTTATCGTTGTGATAATGTGCGATGGGAGTTATTATCACATAACCAAGCATGCAAGAAGTTATTGAAAGGCAGCACACAATGCAAGCCGGACCTGACACCCCATTAAAGTGTGACGGCTTGTTGGCGGCGGGGGGGTTGTGGTGGACGTTTGTCCTCGCCTGAACTTCTCCCTAAAAATACTGCCCGGCGACAGCGGCGCGGCTTGTGTGCCAAGCCTTGTCGTCGTCCCCTGCAGTTTCACTTTTAACCCGTGCGCTTTACGCCGCTGGCCCAAAAAGAAAAACCGTGCCCGGCCTCATCGTAGAAAACCTGTCACTGAAGGAAAAGTTGTAAGCTCTGGAAGATGCGACGTGGATCTGGGTCCTGGTCTGACATTGGGGGCGCCAAGATGGAGGCTGATGCTGCTGTTGCACAACGCCGCCGCAGCCAAGTTTACTTTGTGTTGTTCATCTTTGAAAAAAGGGTGCGGAGTGGTTAGAGGAGCACACCTGCTACTTTCGTGTGGGTTTGCCAGCCGGTAAACGGCTTGTTGTCATTTTGAAGAGGCAAAAATGAAGTGTTTACATCTATCCTATACAGACTGTATTTATATTATTCACATGTGAATAATGCTGTATATCCATCCATCCATTTTCTACCGCTTATTCCCTTTCAGGGTCGCGGGGGGCGCATCCTTTTTGTACCTGCGGACCGGTCAACGCTTGATAAGGGGAAGGGGGGGGGGTTATTATTATTATTTTTATTTTATTTTATTTTTGACATGAAAAAGTGACTTTTTGGGTTGGTGCACTAATTGTAAGTGTATTTTATGTTTTTTATGTTGAATTAATATATATTTTTTAAAGAAATATTTTTTTTTTTTCAAAGAATAAAATTAATAAAAAAATCTTCTGCGGCCCGGTACCAATCGAGGGGTTTATTATTATTTTTATTTTGTTTATTTCTCTTATTTATTTATTTTTTTGGTTAGGAAAGAGGAAGGTTTTTTTTGGGTTGGTGCACTAATTGTAAGTGTATCTTGTGTTTTTTATGTTGATTTAATATTTTTTTTTTTAAAGAAAAACATTTAAAAAAAAAAAAAAAATTTTATAAAAAAATCTTCTGCGGCCCGGTACCAATCGAGGGGTTTATTATTTTTATTTTGTTTGTTTTTCTTATTTATTTTTTTTTTTGTTATGAAAAAGGGAGTTTTTTTGGGTTGGTGCACTAATTGTAAGTGTATTTTGTGTTTTTTATATTGAATTAATATATTTTTTTAAAGAAATACATTTTTTTTTTTAAATAATAAAATTCATAAAAAAATCCTCTGCGGCCCAGTACCAATCGAGGGGTTCATTATTATTTTTATTTTGTTTATTTTTCTTATTTATTTATTTTTTTGTCATGAAAAAGGGAGTTGTTTTGGGTTGGTGCACTAATGGTAATTGTATCTTGTGTTTTTTATGTTGATTTAATAAAAAAATTAAAAGAAATACAATTTTAAAAAAAAGAATACAATTAATAAGAAAATCTTCTGCGGCCCGGTACCAATCGAAGGGTTTATTATTATTTTTATTTTGTTTATTTTTCTTGTTTATTTATTTTTTTGTCATGAAAAAGGGAGTTTTTTTGGGTTGGTGCACTAATTGTAAGTGTACCTTGTGTTTTTTATGTTGATTTAATAAACAAAATTAAAAGAAATACAATTTTTTTTAAAGAATAAAATTAATAAAAAAATCTTCTGCGGCCCGGTACCAATCGAGGGGTTTATTATTTTTATTTTGTTTTATTAATTTTTTTGTCATGAAAAAGGGAGTTTTTTTGGGTTGGTGCACTAATTGTAAGTGTACCTTGTGTTTTTTATGTTGATTTAATAAAAAAATTAAAAGAAATAATTAAAATAAAAAAAAGAATAAAATTAATAAAAAAATGTTCTGCGGCCCGGTACCAATCGAGGGGTTTATTATTATTTCTATTTTGTTTATTTTTCTTATTTATTTATTTATTTTTTTGTCATGAAAAAGGGAGTTTTTTTGGGTTGGTGCACTAATTGTAAGTGTATCTTGTGTTTTATATGTTGATTTAATAAATAAAAAATACAAATATATATATATATATATATATATAAAATCAAAAATTAATAGGAAAAATTATTCTGCAGCCCGGTACCAATAGTCTTTTTTTTGTCTTGAAAAAGGGAGGTTTTTGGGTTGGTGCACTATTTGTAAGTGTATCTTGTGTTTTTCATGTTGATTTAATAAAATGTTTTAAATAAAAATTTCCAAAAAATAAAAATTATAAAAATATATAAAATTACTTTAAAAGATTATTCTGCGGCCCGGTACCAATGGACTTTTTTTTTTTTTTTTTCATGAAAAAGGGAAGTTTTTTGGGTTGGTGCACTAATTGTAAGTGTATCTTGTGTTTTTTATGTTGATTTAATAAACAAAATTAAAAGAAATACAATTTTTTTTAAAGAATAAAATTAATAAAAAAATCTTCTGCGGCCCGGTACCAATCGAGGGGTTTATTATTTTTATTTTGTTTATTTTTCTTATTTATTAATTTTTTTGTCATGAAAAAGGGAGTTTTTTTGGGTTGGTGCACTAATTGTAAGTGTATCTTGTGTTTTTTATGTTGATTTAATAAAAAAATTAAAAGAAATAATTAAAATAAAAAAAAGAATAAAATTAATAAAAAAATGTTCTGCGGCCCGGTACCAATCGAGGGGTTTATTATTATTTTTATTTTGTTTATTTTTCTTATTTATTTATTTATTTTTTTGTCATGAAAAAGGGAGTTTTTTTGGGTTGGTGCACTAATTGTAAGTGTATCTTGTGTTTTATATGTTGATTTAATAAATAAAAAATACAAATATATATATATATATATATATATATATATATATATATATATAAAATCAAAAATTAATAGGAAAAATTATTCTGCAGCCCGGTACCAATAGTCTTTTTTTTGTCTTGAAAAAGGGAGGTTTTTGGGTTGGTGCACTATTTGTAAGTGTATCTTGTGTTTTTCATGTTGATTTAATAAAATGTTTTAAATAAAAATTTCCAAAAAATAAAAATTATAAAAATATATAAAATTACTTTAAAAGATTATTCTGCGGCCCGGTACCAATGGACTTTTTTTTTTTTTTTTTCATGAAAAAGGGAAGTTTTTTGGGTTGGTGCACTAATTGTAAGTGTATCTTGTGTTTTTTATGTTGATTTAATAAAAAAATTCAAATAAATAAAAAAAATTTAAAAAAAGAACACAATTAATAAAAAAAAATCTTCTGCGGCCCGGTACCAATCGAGGGGTTTATTATTATTTTTATTTTGTTTATTTTTCTTTTTTATTTATTTTTTTGTCATGAAAAAGGGAGGTTTTTTGGGTTGGTGCACTAATTGTAAGTGTATTTTATGTTTTTTATGTTGAATTAATATATATATATTTTTTAAAGAAATCTTTTTTTTTTTAAAAGAATAAAATTAATAAAAAAATCTTCTGCGGCCCGGTACCAATCGAGGTATTATTTTTATTTTATTTATTTTTCTTATTTATTTATTTATTTGTCATGAAAAAGGGAGTTTTTTTGAGTTGGTGCACTAATTGTAAGTGTATCTTGTGTTTTTTATGTTATTTAATTAAAAAAAAAAAAAATCAAATCAATAAAAAATTATTTGGCGGCCCGGTACCAATCGAGCCCAGTGGTTGAGGGACCACTGCTATACATTACTATAAACTAGAGTTTGGCGATAGCTAGGGGTGTAACGGTACACACAAATTTGGTTCGGTACATACCTCGGTTTAGAGGTCACGGTTCAATTCATTTTTGATACAGTAAGAAAACAACAAAATACAAATTTTTTGGTTATTTATTTACCAAATTTGTAAACAATGGCATAACATACATATATACACACAGGGTCCATTGCCAGGGTTCATGTGGTCAACATATATAAAATAAAAACTAAATTGGATATGGTTTCTTAACACAACCTTTCTACATATAAAGTGCTTTTTTTGATTGATTGAGACTTTTATTAGTAGATTGCACAGAACAGTACATATTCCGTACAATTGACCACTGAATGCAAACACCCCAATACGTTTTTCAACTTGGGTCCACGTTCATCAAAGAGATAAAGAAGTCAAATACAGCACTATGTCATCAGTTTCTGATTTATTCAATTGTATAACAGTGCAAAATATTGTTCATTTGTAGTGGTCTTTCTTGAACTATTTGGGAAAAAAAGATATAAATATAACTAAAAACTGGTTGAAAAATAAACAAGTGATTCAATTCTAAATGCAGATTTCTCCACATAGAAGTAATCATCAACTTAAAGAGCCCTCTTTGGGGATTGTAATAGAGATCCTTCTGGATTCATCAACTTACTTCTAAACATTTCTTCACAAAAAAGAAATCTTTAACATCAATATTTATGGAACATGTCCACAAAAAATCTAGCTGTCAACACTGAATATTGCATTGTTGTATTTCTTTTCACACTTTATGAACTTACATTCATATTTTGATGAAGTATTATTCAATAAATATATTTATAAAGGATTTCTGAATTGTTGCTATTTTTTAGAATATTTAAAAAGAAAATTGTCACGTACCCCTTGGCATACCTCCAAGTACCCCCATTTGAGAACCACTGATCTAGTATGTTCTCTATTTCATTTAAGGACTAAATTGCAATAATAAACATATGTTTCATGTACCCTTAGTTTTTTTGTTAGAATACAACCAATAATGCCATTTTTAATGGTGCCCTTTATTTAGAAAAGTATCAAAATACATTTTAGTACCGGTACCAAAATATTGGTATCGAGACAATCCTAACTTGTGGTGGTGATCCAGGCGAAACACCGACAGTAGTCAAAAAGAATGCTGCTTTACAAACATCTAATAATTAAAGGCCTACTGAAATGAGATGTTCTTATTTAAACGGGGATAGCAGGTCCATTCTATGTGTCATACTTCATCATTTCGCCATATTGCCATATTTTTGCTGAAAGGATTTAGTAGAGAACATCCACGATAAAGTTTGCAACTTTTGGTCGCTAATAAAAAAGCCTTGCCTGTACCGGAAGTAGCAGACGATGTGCGCGTGACGTCACGGGTTGTGGAGCTCCTCACATCTGAACATTGTTTACAATCATGGCCACCAGCAGCGAGAGCGATTCGGACCGAGAAAGCGACGATTTCCCCATTAATTTGAGCGAGGATGAAAGATTCGTGGATGAGGAAAGTGAGAGTGAAGGACTAGAAGTATTCGCTCCATTCTGTCCACTAAAGACGCTGAGATCATTATCCATGCGTTTGTTACGTCTCGCCTCGACTACTGTAACGTATTATTTTCGGGTCTCCCCATGTCTAGCATTAAAAGATTACAGTTGGTACAAAATGCGGCTGCTAGACTTTTGACAAGAACAAGAAAGTTTGATCACATTACGCCTGTACTGTATATACCTTTATATACATATATACATACATATATACCTATACTGTATATACCTTTATATACATATATACATACATATATACCTATACTGGCTCACCTGCACTGGCTTCCTGTGCACTTAAGATGTGACTTTAAGGTTTTACTACTTACGTATAAAATACTACACGGTCTAACTCCATCCTATCTTGCCGATTGTATTGTACCATATGTCCCGGCAAGAAATCTGCGTTCAAAGGACTCCGGCTTATTAGTGATTCCCAAAGCCCCAAAAAAAGTCTGCGGGCTATAGAGCATTTTCCGTTCGGGCTCCAGTACTCTGGAATGCCCTCCCGGTAACAGTTCGAGATGCCACCTCAGTAGAAGCATTTAAGTCTCACCTTAAAACTCATTTGTATACTCTAGCCTTTAAATAGACTCCCTTTTTAGACCAGTTGATCTGCCGTTTCTTTTCTTTTTCTTCTATGTCCCACTCTCCCGTGTGGAGGGGGTCCGGTCCGATCCGGTGGCCATGTACTGCTTGCCTGTGTATCGGCTGGGGACATCTCTGCGCTGCTGGTCCGCCTACGCTTGGGATGGTTTCCTGCTGGCTCCGCTGTGAACGGGACTCTCGCTGCTGTGTTGGATCCGCTTTGGACTGGACTCTCGCGACTGTGTTGGATCCATTGTGGATTGAACTTTCACAGTATCATGTTAGACCCGCTCGACATCCATTGCTTTCCTCCTCTCCAAGGTTCTCATAGTCATCATTGTCACCGACGTCCCACTGGGTGTGAGTTTTCCTTGCCCTTATGTGGGCCTACCGAGGATGTTGTGGTGGTTTGTGCAGCCCTTTGAGACACTAGTGATTTAGGGCTATATAAGTAAACATTGATTGATTGATTGATAGAAAAAAACAAAAAACGATAGGGCAGTGGGAGCGATTCAGATGTTATTAGACACATTTACTAGGATAATTCTGGAAAATCCCTTATCCGCTTATTGTGTTACTAGTGTTTTAGTGAGATTATATGGTCATACCTGGTTGGCGCCACACCTTTCTTCAGCACCAGTCGACGGGTGGTGGCGATGCCCATCTCTGCCTTTCGCAAGGGACCCTCTTCGAAATACGATCTTTCGAAATGATCGCTGCATAATAGACTGTACTTTGTGTGTGTGGTCCAATCCAACCTTGTCCGCTTGACATCTCTGTTCCATAGTAAAGCTTGACTGTCATCTTTCGGGAATGTAAACCATGACACACCGGCTGTGTTTATGTTGCTAAAGGCGGCCGCAATACACCGCTTCCCACCTACAGCTTTCTTCTTTGACGTCTCCATTATTCATTGAACAAATTGCAAAAGATTCAGCAACACAGCTGTCCAGAATACTGTGGAATTATGCAATGAAAGGAGACGACTTATAGCTGGGAACGGTGCTGGAACAAAATGTCCTCTACAATGCGTGACGTCACGTCATACCGTGAAGTTTAAGCATGATACTTCGGCGTGAAATTTAAAATTGCAATTTAGTAAACTATAGCGGCCGTATTGGCATGTGTTGCAATGTTAATATTTCATCATTGATATATAAACTATCAGACTGCGTGGTCGCTAGTAGTGGCTTTCTGTAGGCCTTTAAGTTGTTATTTTAACATAATTTTTTCGTTAACGTCGGACATGTAGCGACGTAATGTCGCTTGACCGCTCTGTTCCATAGTAAAGCTTGACTGTCATCTTTCGGGAATGTAAACTATGACACACCGGCTGTGTTTGTGTTGCTAAAGGCGGCCGCAATACACCGCTTCCCACCTACAGCTTTCTTCTTTGACGTCTCCATTATTCATTGAACAAATTGCAAAAGATTCAGCAACACAGATGTCCAGAATACTGTGGAATTATGCGATGAAAGGAGATGACTTATAGCTGGGAACGGTGCTGGAACAAAATGTCCTCTACAATGCGTGACGTCACGTCATACCGTAACGTTTAAGCATGATACTTCCGCGTGAAATTTAAAATTGCAATTTAGTAAACTAAAGCGGCCGTATTGGCATGTGTTGCAATGTTAATATTTCATCATTGATGTATAAACTATCAGACTGCGTGATCGGTAGTAGTGGCTTTCAGTAGGCCTTTAAGGTTAAGATCTTTGCTGTATATGTACGGCTAATAAATCATTCAAATGAACATATTTCTCTTTAAAAAAAAAAAAAAAAAATCAGACATTTCTACTTTTTTATTCAGCAGTGAGAACTTTTACTTGAAGGCTTTGATATCGCTCATTTTCACGTCAGATACGGTGAGTCATCCCGTCTCTCTGCATTCAGGCGTCCACAAAAGAGCGGATGATTAATTGCCGGTTTATGTTTAATTAAAGGTTGAGTGCGTGTGCGAGCCCACGTCCAGTACGCAGTGTTTGTGCCGAAGAAGGAACTCAAACGACGGTGGAACTTTTTTATAAAGTGGCCTTTAGCAAATGCACAAGTCATTAAACTTATAACAACGATCATTTGCTGACGACTTAGTTCGTTTGGTGCCGTTAAACACTCACATTAGCAAATTATGGGGTAATTAGTGGTGAATGAAAACATGGTGTGATGTGCAACTCCAGGGTGTGGAGTCCCACCTCTTTAAAGGCTACGAAAGGAATGAAAACTATTATTTGCACATTTGTTTAAATGATTTACAAATTTCAAAGGAGAAAAAAAATGATTCCACCAAAAGTTTAGGGTCCTGGAACTAAAGGTTCATGTACAAACCCCGTTTCTTTATGAGTTGGGAAATTGTGTTAGATGTAAATATAAACAGAATACAATGATTTGCAAATCCTTTTCAAGCCATATTCTGTTGAATATGCTACAAAGACAACATATTTGATGTTCAAACTCATAAACTTTGTTTTTCTTTTGCAAATAATAATTAACTTAGAATTTCATGGCTGTAACACGTGCCCAAGTAGTTGGGAAAGGGCATGTTCACCACTGTGTTACATCACCTTTTCTTTTAACAACACTCAATAAACGTTTGGGAACTGAGGAAACTAATTGTTGAAGCTGTGAAAGTGGAATTCTTTCCCATTCTTGTTTTATGTAGAGCTTCAGTCCTTCAACAGTCCGGGGTCTCCGCTGTCGTATTTTACGCTTCATAATGCGCCACACATTTTCCATGGGAGACAGGTCCGGACTGCAGGCGGGCCAGGAAGGTACCCGCACTCTTTTTTTTACAAAGCCACGCTGTTGTAACGTGCTGAATGTGGCTTGGCATTGTCTTGCTGAAATAAGCAGGGGCGTCCATTAAAAGACGGCGCTTAGATGGCAGCATATGTTGTTCCAAAACCTGTATGTACCTTTCAGCATTAATGGTGCCTTCACAGATGTGTAAGTTACCCATGCCTTGGGCACTAATGCACCCCCATACCATCACACATGCTGGCTTTTCAACTTTGCGGCGAGAACAGTCTGGATGGTTTGTTCCCTTTTGGTCCGGATGACACGATGTCGAATATTTCCAAAAATAATTTGAAATGTGGACTCGTCAGACCACAGAACACTTTTCCACTTTGCATCAGTCCATCTTAGATGATCTCGGGCCCAGAGAAGCTGGCTGCGTTTCTGGATGTTGTTGATAAATGGCTTTTGCTTTGCATAGTAAAGCTTTAAATTGCACTTACAGATGTAGCGACCAACTGTATTTAGTGACAGTGTTCCTTAACCCATGTGGTGATATCCTTTAGAGATTGATGTCGGTTTTTGATACAGTGCCGTCTGAGGGATGGAAGGTCACGGTCATTCAATGTTGGTTTCCGGCCATGCCGCTTACGTGGAGTGATTTCTCCAGATTCTCTGAACCTTTTGATGATATTATGGAGCGTAGATGTTGAAATCCCTAAGTTTGTTACAATTGCACTTTGAGAAATGTTGTTCTTAAACTGTTTGACTATTTGCTCACGCAGTTGTGGACAAAGGGGTGTACCTCGCCCCATCCTTTCTTGTGAAAGACTGAGCATTTTTTGGGAAGCTGTTTTTATCCCCAATCATGGCACCCACCTGTTCCCAATTAGCCTGCACACCTGTGGGATGTTCCATATAAGTGTTTGATGAGCATTCTTCAACTTGATCAGTATTTATTGCCACCTTTCCCAACTTCTTCGTCACGTGTTGCTGGCATCAAATTCTAAAGTTAATGATTATTTGCAAAAAAAAATTAAATGTTTATGAGTTTGAACATCAAATATGTTGTCTTTGTAGCATATTCAACTGAATATGGCTTGAAAAGGATTTGCAAATCATTGTATTCTGTTTATATTTACATCTAACACAATTTCCCAACTCGTATGGAAACGGGGTTTGTAGAAGTGTGTACTTTGTGTTTCCACCAGTCCAGGGTCGTTAATACCAATCAGGCTGATGACATATTGAGGAGTTGTGTACTATATTTGTAGTCTGATACCATGTCTATAAACAGACAATATCACATCATATTGGGGTTGTCCCGATACCAATATTTTGCTACCAGTACCAAAATGCATTTTGATACTTTTTGATGTTTAAAAAAAAAAAAAAGGGGACAACAAAAAATGTCATTATTGGCTTTATTTTAACAAAAAATCTTAGGGTGCATTAAACATATGTTTATTATTGTAATTTAGTCCTTAAATAAAATAGTGTACATACTAGACAAGTTGTCTTTTAGTAGTAAGTAAACTAACAAAGACTTCTTATTTAGTATGCAGTAACATATTGTGTCATTTATACACCTATTATTTTGTACACATTATGAGGGACAAACTGTAAAAAAATATTATTTATACACTTGTTCATCTACTGTTAATATCTCCTTATTTTCTGTTTCAACATGTTCTATCTACACTTCTGTTAAAATGTAATAATCACTCATTCTTCTCTTCTTTGATACTTTAGTTTTGGATGATACCACAAATTGAGGTATCAATCCGATACCAAGTAGTTACAGGATAATACATATGAAAACAAAAAAAAAAAGGAATACGATTTTGTCACTATAAAAAAAAACATCGATGTAATCATAGTGGTATCGACTAGATACACTATTGTACTTGGTATCATTAGAGTGGATGTCAGGTGTAGATCCACCCATGGCGTTTGTTTACATTGGGACGCCGGTGAGCTATTGTATCCTCCTACGGTGTGTAGTGAAGCATGTTTAGCTATTCCTCGTCCTGCAGTGATAATGCTACTTGTAAGAAACGTACTTCATTTGTCGGGATGTAGACTTGGATTAATGATTTAGAAGTAGCTAAAACACAGCGGATGCACGTTAGCCGCCAGCTAGTTAGTTATGTCCTAAAGCACCTCTTCCTGAGGGTGTTTCAGTGTTATAACTTCAACTTCAACGTTAGTTTTTAGGGAAAAAAAACGTCCGTTCTCCCCTTTCTGTCTACACACTGTGTCTGCTTGTAAGTACTCCGTGATTGTGCGCTGCCGAACACGCTCCACTGCTCGTAAACCCGTCATGACGTGACGGCATGCCGCCATGCCCGTTAAGGAAATATAACAATACTATACTCGGTATACAAAGGTAAATGAAATAAAAAAGGTAATTTCCAAACGGATATGATTTGAAAAATAAAGTGTACCAAACTCTTCATAAAAAGTTAGGCTTTTGTCAGACGTGCTGTCACTTTGTCATCAAGTGTTAGAGCCTGCGTCATCATGTCCGAGCTGGCTCTCTTGTGCTCTCCCACTCAGACTTAAGGGATCATTTTAGATGACACATTAGATGGGTAGTGTCGTAGTTCTTACTCATCTGGTCGGGGCCTCCCTCCCTGCCTACATACTTATAGTACTTACTGTACCTACCTCCCTATAGCTACCAATCTGCCTACAGTACTTACCTACCTTCTGATAGCTACCAATCTACCTAGAGTACTTACCTACCTCCCTATAGCTACCAATCTGCCTACAGTACTTACCTACCTTCTGATAGCTACCAATCTACCTAGAGTACTTACCTACCTTCTGATAGCTACCAATCTGCCTACAGTACTTACCTACCTTCCTATAGCTACCTACCTACCTACCTACCTACCTACCTACCTACCTACCTACCTACCTACGGTACTTAACTACCTTCTGATAGCTACCAATCTACCTAGAGTACTTACCTACCTTCTGATAGCTACCAATCTGCCTACAGTACTTACCTACCTTCCTATAGCTACCTACCTACCTACCTACCTACCTACGGTACTTAACTACCTTCCTATAGCCACCAATCCTACCTCCCTATAGCTACCAATCTACCTACAGTACTTACGTACTTTCCTATAGCTACCAATCCTACCTCCCTATAGCTACCAATCTACCTACAGTACTTACGTACTTTCCTATAGCTACCAATCCTACCTCCCTATAGCTACCAATCTACCTACAGTACTTACCTACCTTCTGATAGCTACCAATCTACCTACAGTACTTACCTACCTTCTGATAGCTACCAATCTACCTAGAGTACTTACCTACCTTCTGATAGCTACCAATCTACCTAGAGTACTTACCTACCTTCTGATAGCTACCAATCTGCCTACAGTACTTACCTACCTTCCTATAGCTACCTACCTACCTACCTACCTACCTACCTACCTACCTACCTACCTACGGTACTTAACTACCTTCTGATAGCTACCAATCTACCTAGAGTACTTACCTACCTTCTGATAGCTACCAATCTGCCTACAGTACTTACCTACCTTCCTATAGCTACCTACCTACCTACCTACCTACCTACGGTACTTAACTACCTTCCTATAGCCACCAATCCTACCTCCCTATAGCTACCAATCTACCTACAGTACTTACGTACTTTCCTATAGCTACCAATCCTACCTCCCTATAGCTACCAATCTACCTACAGTACTTACCTACCTTCTGATAGCTACCAATCTACCTAGAGTACTTACCTACCTTCTGATAGCTACCAATCTGCCTACAGTACTTACCTACCTTCCTATAGCTACCTACCTACCTACCTACCTACCTACCTACCTACGGTACTTAACTACCTTCCTATAGCCACCAATCCTACCTCCCTATAGCTACCAATCTACCTACAGTACTTACGTACTTTCCTATAGCTACCAATCCTACCTCCCTATAGCTACCAATCTACCTAGAGTACTTACCTACCTTCTGATAGCTACCAATCTACCTAGAGTACTTACCTACCTTCTGATAGCTACCAATCTGCCTACAGTACTTACCTACCTTCCTATAGTTACCTACCTACCTACCTACCTACCTACCTACGGTACTTAACTACCTTCCTATAGCCACCAATCCTACCTCCCTATAGCTACCAATCTACCTACAGTACTTACGTACTTTCCTATAGCTACCAATCGTACCTCCCTATAGCTACCAATCTACCTACAGTACTTACCTACCTTCTGATAGCTACCAATCTACCTAGAGTACTTACCTACCTTCTGATAGCTACCAATCTGCCTACAGTACTTACCTACCTTCCTATAGCTACCTACCTACCTACCTACCTACCTACGGTACTTAACTACCTTCCTATAGCCACCAATCCTACCTCCCTATAGCTACCAATCTACCTACAGTACTTACGTACTTTCCTATAGCTACCAATCCTACCTCCCTATAGCTACCAATCTACCTAGAGTACTTACCTACCTTCTGATAGCTACCAATCTACCTAGAGTACTTACCTACCTTCTGATAGCTACCAATCTGCCTACAGTACTTACCTACCTTCCTATAGCTAGCTACCTACCTACCTACCTACCTACCTACGGTACTTAACTACCTTCCTATAGCCACCAATCCTACCTCCCTATAGCTACCAATCTACCTACAGTACTTACGTACTTTCCTATAGCTACCAATCCTACCTCCCTATAGCTAAAATTCTACCTACAGTACTTACCTACCTTCTGATAGCTACCAATCTACCTAGAGTACTTCCCTACCTTCTGATAGCTACCAATCTGCCTACAGTACTTACCTACCTTCCTATAGCTACCTACCTACCTACCTACCTACGGTACTTAACTACCTTCCTATAGCCACCAATCCTACCTCCCTATAGCTACCAATCTACCTACAGTACTTACATACTTTCCTATAGCTACCAATCCTACCTCCCTATAGCTACCAATCTACCTACAGTACTTACCTACCTTCTGATAGCTACCAATCTACCTAGAGTACTTACCTACCTTCTGATAGCTACCAATCTGCCTACAGTACTTACCTACCTTCCTATAGCTACCTACCTACCTACCTACCTACCTACGGTACTTAACTACCTTCCTATAGCCACCAATCCTACCTCCCTATAGCTACCAATCTACCTACAGTACTTACCTACTTTCCTATAGCTACCAATCCTACCTCCCTATAGCTACCAATCTACCTACAGTACTTACCTACCTTCTGATAGCTACCAATCTGCCTACAGTACTTACCTACCTTCCTATAGCTACCTACCTACCTACCTACCTGCGGTACTTAACTACATTCCTATAGCTACCAATCCTACTTCCCTATAGATACCAATCTACCTAGAGTACTTACCTACCTTTTGATAATTACCAATCTACCTACAGTACTTACCTACTTTCCTATAGTGACCTACCTACCTACCTACCTACCTACCTACCTACCTACCTACGGTACTTAACTACCTTCCTATAGCCACCAATCCTACCTCCCTATAGCTACCAATCTACCTACAGTACTTACGTACTTTCATATAGCTAGCAATCCTACCTCCCTATAGATACCAATCAACCTATAGTACTTACCTACCTTTTGATAATTACCAATCTACCTACAATACTTACCTACCTTCCTAAGGTTACCAATCTACCTACAGTACTTACCTACCTTCCTATAGTTACCAATCTACCTACAGTACTTACCTACCTTCCTATAGCTTCCATCTACCTACAATACTTACCCACTTTCTTATAGCTACCAATCTACAGTAGATACCTACCGTCCTATAGCTACCAATATACCTACAGTACTTACCTACTTTCCCATAGCTACCAAGCTACCTACAGTACTTACCTACCATCCTATAGCTACCAATCTGCCTACTGTACTTACCTACCGTCCTGTAGCTACCAATCTACCTACAGTACTTACCTACCTTCCTATAGTTACCAATCTACCTACAGTACTTACCTACCTTCCTATAGCTTCCATCTACCTACAATACTTACCTACTTTCGTATAGCTACCAATCTACAGTAGATACCTACCGTCCTATAGCTACCAATATACCTACAGTACTTACCTACTTTCCCATAGCTACCAAGCTACCTACAGTACTTACCTACCATCCTATAGCTACTAATCTGCCTACTGTACTTACCTACCGTCCTGTAGCTACCAATCTACCTACAGTACTTACCTACCTTCCTATAGTTACCAATCTACCTACAGTACTCACCTACCGTCCTGTAGCTACCAATCTACCTACAGTACTTACCCACCATCCTATAGCTTCCATCTACCTACAGTACTTACCTACCTTCTGATAGCTACCAATCTACCTACAGTACTTATCCACCATCCTATAGCTTCCATCTACCTACAGTACTTACCTACTTTCTTATAGCTACCAAACTACAGTAGACACGTACCGTCCTATAGCTACCAATATATTTACAGTACTTACCTACTTTTCTATAGCTACAAATCTACTTACAGTACTTATCTACATTCCTATAGCTACCATTCTACCTACAGTACTTACCTACCTTCCTATAGCTACCAATCTACCTACAGTAACTACCTACCTTCCTATAGCTACAATTTACCTACAGTACTTACCTACCTTCCTATAGCTATTATTCTGACTACAGTACTTACCTACCTTTCTTTAGCTACCATTCCACCTACAGTACTTATCTACCTTCCTATAGCTACCAATCTACCTACAGTACTTGCCTACTACCCTATGTATACCAATAGGGTATACATAGGGTATACATAGCTACCATTCGAACTACAGTACTTACCTACCGTCCTATAGCTGCCAATCTGCCTACAGTACTTACCTACCATCCTGTAGCTACCAATCTACCTACAGTACTTACCCACTATCCTATAGCTACCAATCTACCTACAGTACTTACCTACCGTCCTATGGCTACTTATCTACCTACAGTACCTACCTACCGTCCTATAGCTACCATTCTAACTACAGTCCTCACCTATCGTCCTGTAGCTACCAATCTACCTACATTACTCACCTACCGTCCTGTAGCTACCAATCTACCTACAGTACAGTATATATCTACCTTCTTATAGCTACCAATCTACCTACAGTACTTACCTTTCTTCCTATAGCTACCAATCTACTTACATTACTTACCTACCATCCTAAAGCTACCAATCTACCTATAGTACTTACCTACCTTCCTATAGCTACCAATCTACCTACTTTCCTCTACCTACCTACTTTCCTCTACCTACCTACCTACCTACCTACCTACCTACATGCAAGTTGACAATTCCAACTAGACAAGATCCTACCTTCCCCCCCTCCGATATTCAACATTTGTGTGAAGCGCTTGGTTTATGTGCCGTGGCTGTTGGCTTAGCGCGTAGCCGGGGGGGGGGGGGTTAGCATGTGTGCATTTGCTCTCAGGGACACACCAAGCAAATACACTTTGGGGTGGGGGACACTTCAAACAACGTAGCGTTCATCTGCTTTTTCCTGATCAACCTGGGTTAACTAACCCAGTTTGAAGTAGAAATTCACGTTTGGAGACGACCACAATTTATTAGGGGGGTTTACGTTTAGGGTTTGATGCTACCCATTCCGATACCGATCATCCTAGAGCAAGATCGGTCAATATCGATAACCGGTATTAACAGTTATTATTTGTTTTAATTAATGGTGAGTGCTAATGACAGTTGTACGGTATAGCCTGTTTCCGCAGCAAGAGGACAAGTTTATGGGTTAGGGTTAGGGTTAGAGAGTTAGGGTTAGAGGGTTAGGGTTAGAGGGTTAGAAGGTTAGGGTTAGAGAGTTAGGGTTAGAGGGTTAGAGAGTTAGGGTTAGAGAATTAGGGTTAGAGGGTTAGAGAGTTAGGGTTAGAGCAGGGGTAGGGAACCTATGGCTCTAGAGCCAGATGTGACTCTTTTGATGACTGCATCTGGCTCTCAGATAAATCTTAGTTGACATTGCTTAACACGATAAATAAATAATAAATACACTGGTTGAATAAATAATAAATACACTGGTAATCACAGTGTTAAAAATAATGTATTATAAAATTTATAAAACATTCTCATGCATCCATCGTTTTCTACCGCACCTGTTCAAAAAGTTGCATAAATGGGAAGAATAATTAAATTTATTATTGGTTACCTTCAGAATAAACATGTTATTAAAACGAATAAGATACCTATTATACTCTAAAAATGTTGGTCTTACTTAAAAATGCATGCATTAAGTTGAATTCAGTGTTAAAAAATATTATATGGCTCTCAGGGAAAATTTTTAAAACATATTTGGCTTTTATGGCTCTCTCAGCCAAAAAGGTTCCCGACCCCTGGGTTAGAGGGTTAGGGTTAAAGAGTTAGAGGGTTAGGGTTAGAGAGTTAGAGGGTTAGGGTTAAAGAGTTAGAGGGTTTGGGTTACGGTTAGGTATAAAGAAAGATTTGGTTAGGGTTGGGGTTAGGGTTAGGCATAAAGAAAAATAGTTTGTTAGGGTTAAGGCTAAGGGTTGGGGTTGGGCGATAGAAAAGAGTGAAAAAAGAAGAAGATAAGAAGGGTGTGCACGGTCCGTCTATGGGCCAACGGGCACGCACTCACGTCTCGCTAAGGGTTAGGGTAAGGTATAAAAAAAAAGTTGGTTGGGGCTAAGGATTAGGGTCAGAGTTATTGTTAGAGGGTTAGGCATAAATACAAACATAGTTGTTAGGGTTAAGGCTAAGAGTTGGGGTGGGGTGATAGAAAAGAGTGAAAAAAGAAGAAGATGAGAAGGGTGTGCACGGTCCGTCTATGGTCCAACGGGCTCGCACTCACGTCTCGTTAAGGGTTAGGGTAAGGTATAAAAAAAAAGTTGGTTGGGGCTAAGGGTTAGGGTCAGAGTTATTGTTAGAGGGTTAGGCATAAATACAAACATAGTTGTTAGGGTTAAGGCTAAGAGTTGGGGTGGGGTGATAGAAAAGAGTGAAAAAAGAAGAAGATAAGAAGGGTGTGCACGGTCCGTCTATGGTCCAACGGGCTCGCACTCACGTCTCGTTAAGGGTTAGGGTAAGGTATAAAAAAAAAGTTGGTTGGGGCTAAGGGTTAGGGTCAGGGTTATTGTTAGAGGGTTAGGCATAAATAAAAAAACTGTTGGTTAGGGTTAAGGCTAAGAGTTGGGGTGGGGTGATAGAAAAGAGTGAAAAAAGAAGAAGATAAGAAGGGTGTGCACGGTCTGTCTATGGTCCAACGGGCTCGCACTCACGTCTCGTTAAGGGTTAGGGTAAGGCATAAAAAAAAAGTTGGTTGGGGCTAAGGGTTAGGGTCAGGGTTATTGTTAGAGGGTTAGGCATAAATACAAACATAGTTGCTTCGGGTTAAGGCTAAGAGTTGGGGTGGGGTGATAGAAAAGAGTGAAAAAGAAGAAGATAAGAAGGGTGTGCACGGTCCGTCTATGGTCCAACGGGCTCGCACTCACGTCTCGTTAAGGGTTAGGGTAAGGCATAAAAAAAAAAGTTGGTTGGGGCTAAGGGTTAGGGTCAGGGTTATTGTTAGAGGGTTAGGTATAAATAAAAACATAGTTGGTTAGGGTTAAGGCTAAGAGTTGGGGTGGGGTGATAGAAAAGAGTGAAAAAAGAAGAAGATGAGAAGGGTGTGCACGGTCCGTCTATGGGCCAACGGGCTCGCACTCACGTCTCGTTAAGGGTTAGGGTAAGGTATGAAAAAAAAAAGTTGGTTGGGGCTAAGGGTTAGGGTCAGGGTTATTGTTAGAGGGTTAGGCATAAATAAATACAAACATAGTTGGTTAGGGTTAAGGCTAAGAGTTGGGGTGGGGTGATAGAAAAGAGTGAAAAAAGAAGAAGATGAGAAGGGTGTGCACGGTCCGTCTATGGTCCAACGGGCTCGCACTCACGTCTCGTTAAGGGTTAGGGTAAGGTATAAAAAAAAAGTTGGTTGGGGCTAAGGGTTAGGGTCAGGGTTATTGTTAGAGGGTTAGGCATAAATACAAACATAGTCGGTTAGGGTTAAGGCTAAGAGTTGGGGTGGGGTGATAGAAAAGAGTGAAAAAAGAAGAAGATAAGAAGGGTGTGCACGGTCCGTCTATGGTCCAACGGGCTCGCACTCACGTCTCGTTAAGGGTTAGGGTAAGGTATAAAAAAAAAGTTGGTTGGGGCTAAGGGTTAGGGTCAGGGTTATTGTTAGAGGGTTAGGCATAAATAAAAAACTGTTGGTTCGGGTTAAGGCTAAGAGTTGGGGTGGGGAGATAGAAAAGAGTTAAAAAAGAAGAAGATAAGAAGGGTGCGCACGGTCCGTCTATGGTCCAACGGGCTCGCACTCACGTCTCGTTAAGGGTTAGGGTAAGGCATAAAAAAAAAAAGTTGGTTGGGGCTAAGGGTTAGGGTCAGGGTTATTGTTAAAGGGTTAGGCATAAATACAAACATAGTTGGTTAGGGTTAAGGCTAAGAGTTGGGGTGGGGTGATAGAAAAGAGTGAAAAAAGAAGAAGATAAGAAGGGTGTGCACGGTCCGTCTATGGTCCAACGGGCTCGCACTCACGTCTCGTTAAGGGTTAGGGTAAGGTATAAAAAAAAAAGTTGGTTGGGGCTAAGGGTTAGGGTCAGGGTTATTGTTAGAGGGTTAGGCATAAATACAAACATAGTTGGTTAGGGTTAAGGCTAAGAGTTGGGGTGGGGTGATAGAAAAGAGTGAAAAAAGAAGAAGATAAGAAGGGTGTGCACGGTCCGTCTATGGTCCAACGGTCTCGTTAAGGGTTGGGGTTAGAAGAAGTAATCTGTGTTTTTTTTAATCAATTCATTTGACGAAACAATTACGTTACAATTGTCCATTAATAAGTAAAAAGTCAAGGGCGGTCATGGCATGTTTTACATATATTGGGTTAGGGTTAACCCTAACCCTAACCCAATGTTTCTTTTCAATAAAAGTGTTGATTTTGAATGGAGATCCGTTTGTTTTGAATGGAGAATTGATTCCGAATCCAATCATCCCCCCCAGGAATTGAATCAAATTGTATCACGAGGTGCCCGCATCATAGAATATACATCAGGTTAAGGTCATGTGTACTTTCAATCAAGCTCTCTTGCCAAGATGAATTTTGAGAGGAATTTCTCCCACAGGTTTAACATGATTGGCCACTTCTTCTTCTCGTGCAAGTCACACATCATACACAGGATGCAAATCTAATGCTTGGCGGTAGAACCGGTTTCTCTGGCTGGGCTGAATACCTTGTCTGGTGTTTAAGTACGATCAGGCGGGGAGGAAGGTTTTCAGAGGCAGCCGTTGCCTCGTTCCAGCCTATCCTTCAATTAAAAAAGGAAATCATTAGTTCATGCCAGCAGTTGTTGATTTTTGGGCTCCAGTGGTGAAGACCTGAACTCTCCGGTAACCATTGACCTCTTGAAATGTCTTTTTTTTTTTTGTCAAATATTGAATGTATAGTCCCTTTCAAGCACATTTCATGAGGCGTATCAGAGTCCTTACAAGAGATCCAGCAAAGTGAGGCATTGCCGTGTCGCACAGTGACTCAGCTCTCTATGACCAGATCATTCTTGTAGATGCGTGACAAGGTCTAGTGTGAGGGTCTCACACTTCTTTTGGTCAAGGGCCACATTGCAGTTAGGGCTGCTCTTAGAGGGCCGCTTGTCACAGCCAATAATATATGAATTTGCTTATATATTTGAATATTCTATTTTTTATTTTCTATGCACACTGTAATTAGGACCTTTTTTTAATATGTCGATATTTTTAGGCCGTATCGTGATACACATATATATCTGGATATTTTGCCTTAGCCTTGAATGAACGCTTGATGCATATAATCACAGCAGTATGATGATTCTATGTGTCTACATTCAAACATTCTTCTTCATACTGCATTCAGATATACTACTTTTAAACTTTCATGCAGAGAAGGAAATCACAACTAAGTCAATTGACCAAAACTGTATTTATTAAACAGTTATTAACAGGTGACTTTTCAAATGATGCTACATATTAGCAGTAATGCTACTTCTGGTAGCAACGCTTGTGCCCCACACTTGACAAATTAAAGTTATCTGTTCAACATCTTCCCGCTTGAAGCCAAACCACCGCCAGACCTCCTGCTGTTTTTCTTGGGAATTAATACTTCCTCCATTTCTTACCAGATTTGCACCTTTCTTTCTCTCATATTACCACTCGCACCACCTGCCACTGCTAACTTTACCTCTCTGCTCGGCGAGGGTGTCTGACGTTGCACATGCGACAGTATGTGACGTATGTAAGAAGGTGCGTTTGTTTTATCTCTCTGTGAGGCGAGACAAGAAATAGTGAGAAAAGCCTTAAGTCAGGGGAGTCCAAACTTTTTCCACTGAGGGCCGTACACTATATATATATATATATATATATATATATATATATATATTGCATTAAAAAACAATGCAATATATATATATATATATATATATATATATATATATATTTCGGTGGAATGAGTTAAAAACAAGGCCGAATAGTGGCGTGTGACGCAATTTTTTGACGCGGTGACGCAATCAACCAACGTGCAGTGACGTTGGGATATGTTGTGTACCTGTATAAGTGTATGAGGTTACAAGCACACACTTATTGAGATTTAGTGGGGCCTCTGTTTACATTATTAGCCTGTTGTGTAGGCTACCTGTATAAGTGTATGAGGTTACATGCACACACTTAATTGAGATTTACTTGAGCCTTCTGTTTACATTATTAGCCTGTTGTGTAGGCTACCTGTATAAGTGTATGAGGTTACAAGCACACACTTAATTGAGATTTACTTGAGCCTTCTGTTTACATTATTAGCATATCTACTGTGGCTAAGCAGACTTTTGCCAAAAGGACAATAATTATTTTGTTGTTGGTTTATCCACTTTAATGCACTTTATTTTTTTTTGGAATGCATGTTTTGTTTGAAGGCCTAATATAAATGAAAAACTTTGTCCTTTTTTTGAAAAGCAAAGGCTAGTGGAATATTTAAAAAATTTCAATATTCAATAAAAAATTACTTTATTTGAAAAACATGTCTAAATATTTATTCTAGGCTATTTATGCAATATAAAAAAAATTGTGAAAAACTGCCTTCATTATTCGGTATTTGGTATTCGGCCAAGCGTTTAAGTTTTATTCGGCTTCGGCCACAAATTTTCATTTCGGTGCATCCCTAATATATATATATATATATATATATATATATATATATATATATATATATATATATATATATAGGCCTCCACTCAGTTACGATCCCGGGGACCCCAAAGGGTTTTGATCCAAAAAAATATTAAAAATGCGTCATTATTCAGTATTACTATTTTCACTATTATTCAAGTTTTAAATCCCTAGATCAACATTGGAAAAAAAATGGAAAAAACACAAATTATTTAATATTTTCACCTAATAACTTTTTTGGGGTGGAATATTTGAGATTATATAATAATTGGAGCCTTAATTTGGGATTTTGATTCATTATTATTTTTTGAGCTATGACACTTAAAAAAAAAAATCACACTAAAATAATTGGGGATCCGAAAGTGTCCTACTCATTAAAGTGTTAAAAAATAAGTTATTTTTTTTTACTGTTTACTTTTAGCACAATAATCTCGAGATCAACCTCAGATATATCCGTCAATTTTAAGTTTAATTGTTGTTTACGTTTTTTGTTCGTTTGTTTTAGGCCCTTCTTTAAAAAAAAATCTCTGTTTTTTGTATGGCAAAACACAAAATATGCAACATTTCCCCCCAAAATATATCAAAGTGTAATATTTAATGTGACATAATTTGAGCCTTCAATGGGTCAATAATTCAAAATGACATTGATTTTGATTCATTATTATTTTTTAAAGAAAGAAGCAGCCTGCATGGCAGCTTCGTGTTATTAAAGCATTGCAAACTTTTCTTGTTACATTTCACCTGTTTGCTTTTTTACATCAGTTTTTACCTTTTTTAATTTTTTCCAATTGTATTTTTAAAATGTGCCGTGGGGCCGTTAAAAAAAGACCCCCGGGCCGCACTTTGGACACCCCAACCTTAAGTCTAACACCTGCATATATCGCCCAGTCCTGCAGTAACAAATACACTTAATATGCAAAGATAAGGTACCTTAGTGACGCATATTTTTCCCATGCCTTGAGTTTGACTGACTTATAACGTCAGACAATTGCTTCCAACCCAACAGGACGAGAGAATTTAGTCAGCGGTGTTAAAGGGGAACATTATCACAATTTCAAAAGGGTTAAAAACAATAAAAATCAGTTCCCAGTGGCTTGTTGTATTTTTTGAAGTTTTTTTCAAAATTTCACCGGTCTCGGAATATCCCAAAATAAAGCTTTAAAGTGCCTTATTTTCGCTCTCTTCGAATCCACTATCCATTTCCCTGTGACGTCACACAGTGCTGCCAATGTAAACAAACAATGGGAATACCACAGCAAGATATAGCGACATTAGCTCGGATTCAAACTCGGATTTCAGTGATTTAAGCGATTCAACAGATTACGCATGTATTGAAACAGATGGTTGGAGTATGAAAGTATTGAAGAAGAAACTGAAGCTATTGAGCTATTCATAGCCATAGCATGGCCGAATAGCTGCGTTAGCATCGCCGGTAAAATGTGCGGACCAAACGATCAGGACTTTCGCATCTTTTGACACTGGAGCAACTTAAATCCGTTGATTGGTAAGTGTTTGTTCCGCATTAAATGTGGGTGGAAGGAAACGTAATATAGTTGCAAATGCATCTACAGGTTATCCATACATCTCTGTGGCATGTCTGCTTTAGCACCGCCGGTAAATAGCATGTTAGCATCGATTAGCTGGTAGTCAACATCAACAAAACTCACCTTTTGTGATTTCGTTGACTATCGTTGCAAATGCATCTGCAGGTTATCCATACATCTCTGTTCCATGTCTGCCTTAGCATCGCCGGTAAAATGTGCGGACCAAACGATCAGGACTTTGGCATCTTTTGACACTGGAGCAACTTAAATCCGTTGATTGGTAAGTGTTTGTTCCGCATTAAATGTGGGTGGAAGGAAACGTAATATAGTTGCAAATGCATCTACAGGTTATCCATACATCTCTGTGCCATGTCTGCTTTAGCACCGCCGGTAAATAGCATGTTAGCATCGATTAGCTGGCAGTCAACATCAACAAAACTCACCTTTGTGATTTCGTTGACTATCGTTGCAAATGCATCTGCAGGTTATCCATACATCTCTGTTCCATGTCTGCCTTAGCATCGCCGGTAAAATGTGCGGACCAAACGATCAGGACTTTGGCATCTTTTGACACTGGAGCAACTTAAATCCGTTGATTGGTAAGTGTTTGTTCCGCATTAAATGTGGGTGGAAGGAAACGTAATATAGTTGCAAATGCATCTACAGGTTATCCATACATCTCTGTGCCATGTCTGCTTTAGCACCGCCGGTAAATAGCATGTTAGCATCGATTAGCTGGCAGTCAACATCAACAAAACTCACCTTTGTGATTTCGTTGACTATCGTTGCAAATGCATCTGCAGGTTATCCATACATCTCTGTGCCATGTCTGTCTTAGCATCGCCGGTCAAATGTGGAGACACTCTGGCACATTCAACGGGGGTCTGGCGGCAGACACTTTGGCATCTTGGGGCCAGTGGTGCAACTTGAATCCCTCCCTGTTAGTGTTGTTACACCCTCCGACAACACACCCACGAGGCATGATGTCTCCAAGGTTCCAAAAAATAGTCAAAAAAACGGAAAATAACAGAGCTGAGACCCGGTGTTTGTAATGTGTTGAAAATGAAAATGGTGGGTGTGTTACCTCGGCGACGTCACATTCTGACGTCATCGCCTCCAGAGTGATAAACACAAAGGCGTCTAATTCGCCAAAATTCACCCATTTAGAGTTCGGAAATCGGTAAAAAAGATAGATGGTCTTTTTTCTGCACCATCAAGGTATATATTGACGCTTACATAGGTCTGCTGATAATGTTCCCCTTTAAAACTGGCAACATATCGGAGCGGCCCCTCACACAGCCACTTAATGTACAGGTGTAGCGACACTGGTGTGACGTCAGATGGCGTCATTTGCCTCCAACACAACAGGTTGGGAGGACTGAGTCATTGGTGTTAAACTTCACAACATACCCCTTTCACACAGTCACTTCCTGCTAGGAGATGATCCAAAGTGCCGTCTGGTGTGATGGATAAAACTGCGTCTGAAAGGTTTTTTAGAGAGCGACAGTTTGCACCGGGATCTCCGTAGCCGAGTCCCAGCAATGCGGGAAAACTTTTGCACATTCCTAGTTCTGGTAACCAAAGGACTTTGACTTTGTCCCCACCATTACCAGCAAGATGGACAAAGCAATACTATCGGTGCACACCTTCCTCTGATACCGTCCCAGGGCTTTATCAATTTCCGAGTTAGGCCATTGTCTCTGTTGTGCAGCCCTTTGAGACACTCGTGATTTAGGGCTATATAAGTAAATACAGATTGATTGATTTGATATTTGGTACAACACACCCACACATGTCAAGTCATTTTCTGTGGAAAACTCCACATACCGTATATCCTTGAATTTCCGCCAGGGCGCTAATTAATTTAAAACCTCTTCTCACTCCAGCACTTACAAAGGCGTGCAGTAAAAAAGTGTGATGTAAGGATACAATCATGAAAAGCACATTTAATTAAAAAAAAAAACGTTATTATGGTCTTACCTTTACTTATAAGTGAAGTCCATGCGCAGCTCCTTCTGATCAAAAGCACCGATAACTTGTTTAGGGAAGTCTTCCTTATCTTTCTTCACTTATAAAAGTCTAACATAATAGTGAGAGTCCAGTCCATAGTGGGGCCATATTGGTTGCCATTTGCCTGCGCATGAAAGTGCTATATAAATATAGTTTAATTCACGGTGGCAGAGGGGTTAGTGCGTCTGCCTCACAATACGAAGGTCCTGCAGTCCTGGGTTCAAATCCAGGCTCGGGATCTTTCTGTGTGGAGTTTGCATGTTCTCCCCATGAATGCGTGGGTTCCCTCCGGGTACTCCGGCTTCCTCCCACTTCCAAAGACATGCACCTGGGGATAGGCTCCTCCCACCTCCAAAGACATGCACCTGGGGATAGGTTGATTGGCAACACTAAATTGGCCCTAGTGTGTGAATGTGAGTGTGAATGTTGTCTGTCTATCTGTGTTGGCCCTGCGATGAGGTGGCGACTTGTCCAGGGTGTACCCCGCCTTCCGCCCGATTGTAGCTGAAATAGGCGCCAGCGCCCCCCGCGACCCCTAAAGGAATAAGCGGTAGAAAATGGATGGATGGATGGATATTATTTTTTTATGTAGGGCGTAAAAGAAGACCTCTATTAGCTGCATTGTTAGCCACCTCTTGCTTGCCATACTTTACGACTTAGAATGCATACAAAAGGTATCAACCTGAAGTTGATATAGACATTTACTGTAAGCGTTACATAAAAAATGAAAATATTAACTAGGCTTATTTTTAACATGTTAATGATGGTGACAATTTATGGTTCCTGAGAGTCCTAAAGGTAAAAAAAAAAAAATCAATATATTTTGTTATGGTTTGAAAATGAAAAATACAGTACTCTGGAATGCCCTCCCGGTAACAGTTTGAGATGCTACCTCAGTAGAAGCATTTAAGTCTCACCTTAAAACTCATCTGTATACTCTAGCCTTTAAATAGACCTCCTTTTTAGACCAGTTGATCTGCCGCTTCTTTTCTTTCTCCTATGGCCCCCCCTCCCTTGTGGAGGGGGTCCGGTCCGATGACCATGGATGAAGTACTGGCTGTCCAGAGTCGAGACCCAGGATGGACCGCTCGTCGGGACCCAGGATGGACCGCTCGCCTGTATCGGTTGGGGACATCTCTACGCTGCTGATCCGCTTGAGATGGTTTCCTGTGGACGGGACTCTCGCTGCTGTCTTGGAGCCACTATGGATTGAACTTTCACAGTATCATGTTAGACCCGCTCGACATCCATTGCTTTCGGTCCCCTAGAGGGGGGCGGGTTGCCCACATCTGAGGTCCTCTCCAAGGTTTCTCATAGTCAGCATTGTCACTGGCGTCCCACTGTGGGCTATAGAGCGTTTTCCGTTCGGGCTCCAGTACTCTGGAATGCCCTCCCGGTAACAGTTCGAGATGCTACCTCAGTAGAAGCATTTAAGTCTCACCTTAAAACTCATCTGTATACTCTAGCCTTTAAATAGACCTCCTTTTTAGACCAGTTGATCTGCCGCTTCTTTTCTTTCTCCTATGTCCCCCCCTCCCTTGTGGAGGGGGTCCGGTCCGATGACCATGGATGAAGTACTGGCTGTCCAGAGTCGAGACCCAGGATGGACCGCTCGTCGGGACCCAGGATGGACCGCTCGCCTGTATCGGTTGGGGACATCTCTACGCTGCTGATCCGCTTGAGATGGTTTCCTGTGGACGGGACTCTCGCTGCTGTCTTGGAGCCACTATGGATTGAACTTTCACAGTATCATGTTAGACCCGCTCGACATCCATTGCTTTCGGTCCCCTAGAGGGGGGGGGTTGCCCACATCTGAGGTCCTCTCCAAGGTTTCTCATAGTCAGCATTGTCACTGGCGTCCCACTGGATGTGAATT
>NC_084630.1:40289691-40319691 GCF_033978795.1 Nerophis ophidion | reverse complement strand
ATAAGACTGGTTTGAATGTTGAAGAGTTTGAAGTCTAGGAAAACTGGAATTTGGTTTAGAACTTGGGACATTTTTAGTTTGAATGTTAAGGATGAGTGGAATGTGTTGAAGGTGGAATGGTTTGAATCGGTTGAAAATGTGAAAATGGTGGAAGTTTGAAAAATGGCCAATTCATTTTGAATGGGGAAAATGTCCCTAAAAACTGAGAATTCTAGGAAATCCGGGAATTTGTTCATGGATGAAAATAGGGTTTGGATAACTGTGAATTCTGGGAATTCACGGAATTTTTTAAAATTGGAAAAATGACAGTTTGAATGTCCAGAATGAGTGGAATATGGTGAAAGTGGAATGGTTTGAATCAGTTGAAAATGTGGAAATGGTAGAAGTTTGAAAAATGGACAATTCCTTTTAAATGGGGAAAATGTCCCTAAAAACTGAGAAATGTTGGAAAATTCGGGAAATGTTTCCCAACTTGTCGAAAAGCACACAATTCCTGAACAGGCTGAATATTTTGAAGATGAACTGTTTTAAATTAAATGAAAAATGTAAGTTGTGGAATTTTGAAACATTTTCCATTCATTTCAATGGGAAATTCATAATAAAATGGGAATCCCGGGAAAAAAGGGACATTTTTTTAAAATTGGAAAAATGATAGTTGGAATGTCCAGAATGAGTGGAATATGTTGAAGGTGGAATGGTTTGAATCGGTTGAAAATGTGAAAATGGTGGAAGTTTGAAAAATGGCCAATTCATTTTGAATGGGGAAAATGTCCCTAAAAACTGAGAATTCTAGGAAATCCGGGAATTTGTTCATGGATGAAAATAGGGTTTGGATAACTGTGAATTCTGGGAATTCACGGATTTTTTTAAAATTGGAAAAATGACAGTTTGAATGTCCAGAATGAGTGGAATATGGGGAAAGTGGAATGGTTTGAATCAGTTGAAAATGTGGAAATGGTAGAAGTTTGAAAATTGGACAATTCCTTTTAAATGGGGAAAATGTCCCTAAAAACTGAGAAATGTTGGAAAATTCGGGAAATTTTTCCCAACTTGTCGAAAAGCACATAATTCCTGAACAGGCTGAATATTTTGAAGATGAACTGTTTTAAATTAAATGAAAAATGTAAGTTGTGAAATTTTGAAACATTTTCCATTCATTTCAATGGGAAATTCATAATAAAATGGGAATTCCGGGAAAAAAGGGACATTTCTTTAAAATTGGAAAAATGACAGTTTGAATGTCCAGAATGAGTGGAATATGGTGAAGGTGGAATGGTTTGAATCAGTTGAAAATGTGAAAATGGTGGAAGTTTGAAAAATGGCCAATTCATTTTGAATGGGGAAAATGGCCCTAAAAACTGAGAATTCTAGGAAATCCAGGAATTTGTTCATGGATGAAAATAGGGTTTGGAAAACTGTGAATTCTGTGAATTCACAGAATTTTTTAAAATTGGAAAAATGACAGTTTGAATGTCCAGAATGAGTGGAATATGGTGAAAGTGGAATGGTTTGAATCAGTTGAAAATGTGGAAATGGTAGAAGTTTGAAAATTGGACAATTCCTTTTAAATGGGGAAAATGTCCCTAAAAACTGAGAAATGTTTTAAAATTCGGGAAATTTTTCCCAACTTGTCGAAAAGCACACAATTCCTGAACAGGCTGAATATTTTGAAGATGAACTGTTTTAAATTAAATGAAAAATGTAAGTTTTGGAATTTTGAAACATTTTCCATTCATTTCAATGGGAAATTCATAATAAAATGGGAATTCCAGGAAAAAAGGGACATTTTTTCAAAATTGGAAAAATGACAGTTTGAATGTCCAGAATGAGTGGAATATGTTGAAGGTGGAATGGTTTGAATCGGTTGAAAATGTGGAAATGGTAGAAGTTTGAAAAATGGCCAATTCATTTTGAATGGGGAAAATGGCCCTAAAAACTGAGAATTGCAGGAAATCCGGGAATTTGTTCATGGATGAAAATAGGGTTTGGAAAACTGTGAATTCTGGGAATTCACGGAATTTTTTAAAATTGGAAAAATGACAGTTTGAATGTCCAGAATGAGTGGAATATGGTGAAAGTGGAATGGTTTGAATCAGTTGAAAATGTGGAAATGGTAGAAGTTTGAAAAATGGCCAATTCCTTTTAAATGGGGAAAATGTCCCTAAAAACTGAGAAATGTTTTAAAATTCGGGAAATTTTTCCCAACTTGTCGAAAAGCACACAATTCCTGAACAGGCTGAATATTTTGAAGATGAACTGTTTTAAATTAAATGAAAAATGTAAGTTGTGGAATTTTGAAACATTTTCCATTCATTTCAATGGGAAATTCATAATAAAATGGGAATTCCAGGAAAAAAGGGACATTTTTTCAAAATTGGAAACATGATAGTTGGAATGTCCAGAATGAGTGGAATATGTTGAAGGTGGAATGGTTTGAATCCGTTGAAAATGTGGAAATGGTGGAAGTTTGAAAAATGGCCAATTCATTTTGAATGGGGAAAATGTCCCTAAAAACTGAGAATTCTAGGAACTCCGGGAATTTGTTCATGGATGAAAGTAGGGTTTGGAAAACTGTGAATTCTGGGAATTCACGGAATTTTTTTGAAATTGGAAAAATGACAGTTTGAATGTCCAGAATGAGTGGAATATGGTGAAAGTGGAATGGTTTGAATCAGTTGAAAATGTGGAAATGGTAGAAGTGTGAAAAATGGCCAATTCCTTTTAAATGGGGAAAATGTCCCTAAAACTGAGAAATGTTTTAAAATTCGGGAAATTTTTCCCAACTTGTCGAAAAGCACACAATTCCTGAACAGGCTGAATATTTTGAAGATGAACTGTTTTAAATTAAATGAAAAATGTAAGTTTTGGAATTTTGAAACATTTTCCATTCATTTCAATGGGAAATTCATAATAAAATGGGAATTC
Source organism: Nerophis ophidion (assembly GCF_033978795.1). Classification (NCBI taxonomy): domain Eukaryota; kingdom Metazoa; phylum Chordata; class Actinopteri; order Syngnathiformes; family Syngnathidae; genus Nerophis; species Nerophis ophidion. The sequence continues at coordinate 40,316,766 of NC_084630.1, read as the reverse complement.
CAGGAAAAAAGGGACATTTTTTCAAAATTGGAAAAATGACAGTTTGAATGTCCAGAATGAGTGGAATATGGTGAAAGTGGAATGGTTTGAATCAGTTGAAAATGTGGAAATGGTAGAAGTGTGAAAAATGGCCAATTCCTTTTAAATGGGGAAAACTGACACAATAGTACCTCGGTTGAATTCTTTCTGTGATGCAGCTTGTACCTCAAAAACAACAGTAGTTCCCTTTTAAAATAAGGGAATGTATGTCCCTAAAACTGCACAATTTTAACATGTAACATGCCTTTTGAAAAGAAAACTAAGTTTCAGATCAGAAATATTGTATGGAAGACAATACAATACAAGCAACTACAGTAGTTTTATGAAGTCTTGTCATAATAATGTACAGGATTTATCTTGGAGTGCAAACTGAAAGGGTGTCTTCTTCAGGTTGCGTCTCCGTCAAACACACCATCAGCAGCTGCTCCATATTTTCATGGATAACTATTTGCTGTTTAAATTTTCTTTTTACCTCCTTGGCTGGTGTTGGACCCCTTCTGCTTCAGTATGGTGCAGACTAGCAGTGACAGTAAGAGTCGTACGTGCTCGGTCATGCTGTTAATGATTTCTTGGTTTAATTTCTTTCTCAGCACTCCCTTTCACACCCACTTTTTTCATGTTTGACAAACAATGTCATGTTGACCTCTGGATCTTACGTGGTTAGCTGTGACATTCCAAGACAAGCCGAGAGAGCCGAGGTACAACAATGAGCCGGGAGACAGCTCGCGTTCTGAAAAACTGCTAAGCTGGGGCACTCGTATCCCGAGGTACCAATGTAGTACTAAATAGTTCCACTGCGCCTACTTCTTTTTTCTTAATTTGTGTTGCACCTGCTTCACCTGTCTGCAAAACTGGTAATGCATTAGAGGTATAATATCATACATTTAGGACACACCTTCTCTTTCAATGCATTTTCTTTAGTATCATGACTATTTACATGTACTGTACAAATATATACTGTACATACATACATACATATATAAACATATATATAAATGGTAAATGGGTTATACTTGAATAGTGCTTTTCTACCTTCAAGGTACTCGAAGCCCTTTGAAATTATTTCCACATTCACCCATTCACACACACATTCACGCACTGATGGAGGGAGCTGCCATGCAAGGTCCTAACCAGCACCCATCAGGAGCAAGGGTGAAGTGTCTTGCTCAAGGACACAACTGACGTGACGAGGTTGGTAGAGGTTGGTGGGATTGAACCAGGAACCGCCAGGTTGCTGGCACAGCCACTCTACCAACTTCGCCATGCCGTCATCTATACATGCATATATACTTATATATACATATGCATAAGCATTTATATGTGTATATATATATATATATATATATACGTATATACATGTGTACATACATGTGTATATATATACAGGTGTAAATGTATATATGTACATACATATAAACATATATACATGTATATATATGTACATGTATGTATGCATTAATAATTATATATACATTAGCTTCAGCTAATGAGCTAACTTTGCCTGAATTATTTTGCGGTTAAAGTGTGACCGTAGCTCACGTGGCTATCGCTACGTCACTTTATTGCTGCGTTACCGGCGCACATTTGCACGTGGTGCGTGTGGCCTGGCAGAGTGGAGTGTTGCCGCTGCTTTACGTAAGACGTAAGACGCCCCCCGGCCAGCGAGGACTATTAATTCAAACAAAGCCCTTCCTGTCGTCTTTCCCGCTGGCTGCTAGCCAGAGACGTTACTGCAACTTCACACAAAGTCGGCCTTTTTTCTCATCGCCACGCAGTTTTAGGAATGGAGAAGGCAGCCGGATGAGAGTAGCTTGGTCTCTGTCAGGCTGTGGTTGTGTTTGAGTTTTTCCGGTAACAGTTCGAGATGCCACCTCAGTAGAAGCATTTAAGCCTCACCTTAAAACGCATTTGTATACTCTAGCCTTTAAATAGACTCCCTTTTTAGACCAGTTGATCTGCCGTTTCTTTTCTTTTTCTCCTATGTCCCACTCTCCTTTGTGGAGGGAGTCCGGTCCGATCCGGTGGCCATGTACTGCTCGCCTGTGTATCGACTGGGGACATCTCTGCGCTGCTGATCAGCCTCCGCTTGGGATGGTTTCCTGCTGGCTCCGCTGTGAACGGGACTCTCGCTGCTGTGTTGGATCCGCTTTGGACTGGACTCTCGCGACTGTGTTGGATCCATTATGGATTGATCTTTCACAGTATCATGTTCTCATGTTCTCATAGTCATCAGTATCATCAGTATCACAGTATCATGTTCTCATAGTCATCATTGTCACCAACGTCCCACTAGGTCATTATTGTCACCGATGTCCCACTGGGTGTGAGTTTTCCTTGCCCTTATGTGGGCCTACCGAGGATGTCGTAGTGGTTTGTGCAGCCCTTTGAGACACTAGTGATTTAGGGCTATATAAGTAAACATTGATTGATTGTATTTCCTGTCTTTAGTACCTGTCAGCACTCTTATTTTGGTTCAGTTTCTCATTTGTCTCCCTGAGTGCTGTATCCCCTCAGCTGCGGCGGATTGGCACCTGGTGTCAATCAGCCTGCTCCTACAGTGGGGCAAAAAAGTATTTAGTCAGCCAGCGATTGTGCAAGTTCTCCCACTTCAAAGGATGACAGAGGTCTGTCATTTTCATCATAGGTACACTTCAACTGTGAGAGACAGTTGTAGGGCGCAAAAGGGGACCTCTATTAGCTGCATTGTTAGCCACCTCTTGCTTGCCATATTTTACGACTTAGAATTCATACAAAAGAGTGCTATTGCAGAACAAAAAAAAAAAAAAACACAAAAAAAAGTGTAATGAGGTAAAATCTAACGGGGAAAAGTTGCAATGTTGACACAAAGCTGCCATGCAGGCTGTTTTTTTTTCTTTAGTTTTTCTTTATTTTGCTCTTATTGCCAATGCTAAAAAAAAAAAGTTATTTTTTTTTATATATATAATGAATTATTGACCTATTTAAGGCTCCAATTACTTCAAATATTTCACTTTATAATGTTTTATGTGGAAAATATTATGTGCATATACTGTGTGGTTGCCATATAAAAACAGTGTTTTCTTCGACAAAAGAGCATAAAACCAACAAAATAATAGTTCAAACGTAAAATCGACGGATACAGTGGGGCAAAAAAGTATTTAGTCAGCCAGCGATTGTGCAAGTTCTCCCACTTCAAAGGATGACAGAGGTCTGTCATTTTCATCATAGGTACACTTCAACTGTGAGAGACAGTTGTAGGGCGCAAAAGGGGACCTCTATTAGCTGCATTGTTAGCCACCTCTTGCTTGCCATATTTTACGACTTAGAATTCATACAAAAGAGTGCTATTGCAGAACAAAAAATAAAAAAAAAAAACTAAAAAAAGTGCAATGAGGTAAAATCTAACGGGGAAAAGTCGCAATGTTGACACAAAGCTGACATGCAGGCTGTTTTTTTCTTTAGTTTTTCTTTATTTTGCTCTTATTGCCAATGCTAAAAAAAAAAAGTTATTTTTTTTTATATATATAATGAATTATTGACCTATTCAAGGCTCCAATTACTTCAAATATTTCACTTTATAATGTTTTATGTGGAAAATATTATGTGCATATACTGTGTGGTTGCCATATAAAAACAGTGTTTTCTTCGACAAAAGAGCATAAAACCAACAAAATAATAGTTCAAACGTAAAATCGACGGATACAGTGAGGCAAAAAAGTATTTAGTCAGCCAGCGATTGTGCAAGTTCTCCCACTTCAAAGGATGACAGAGGTCTGTCATTTTCATCATAGGTACACTTCAACTGTGAGAGACAGTTGTAGGGCGCAAAAGGGGACCTCTATTAGCTGCATTGTTAGCCACCTCTTGCTTGCCATATTTTACGACTTAGAATTCATACAAAAGAGTGCTATTGCAAAACAAACAAAACAAAAAAAACACTAAAAAAAGTGCAATGAGGTAAAATCTAACGGGGAAAAGTTGCAATGTTGACAAAGCTGCCATGCAGGCTGTTTTTTTTTCTTTAGTTTTTCTTTATTTTGCTCTTATTGCCAATGCTAAAAAAAAAAAAGTTATCTTTTTATATATATATATAATGAATTATTACCCTATTTAAGGCTCCAATTACTTCAAATATTTCACTTTATAATGTTTTATGTGGAAAATATTATGTGCATATACTGTGTGGTTGCCATATAAAAACAGTGTTTTCTTTGACAAAAGAGCATAAAACCAACAAAATAATAGTTCAAACGTGAAATCGACGGATACAGTGGGGCAAAAAAGTATTTAGTCAGCCAGCGATTGTGCAAGTTCTCCCACTTCAAAGGATGACAGAGGTCTGTCATTTTCATCATAGGTACACTTCAACTGTGAGAGACAGTTGTAGGGCGCAAAAGGGGACCTCTACTAGCTGCATTGTTAGCCACCTCTTGCTTGCCATATTTTACGACTTAGAATTCATACAAAAGAGTGCTATTGCAGAACAAAAAAAAAAAAAAACACAAAAAAAAGTGTAGTGAGGTAAAATCTAACGGGGAAAAGTTGCAATGTTGACACAAAGCTGCCATGCAGGCTGTTTTTTTTTCTTTAGTTTTTCTTTATTTTGCTCTTATTGCCAATGCTAAAAAAAAATAATGTTATTTTTTTTATATATATAATGAATTATTACCCTATTTAAGGCTCCAATTACTTCAAATATTTCACTTTATAATGTTTTATGTGGAAAATATTATGTGCATATACTGTGTGGTTGCCATATAAAAACAGTGTTTTCTTTGACAAAAGAGCATAAAACCAACAAAATAATAGTTCAAACGTAAAATCGACGTATACAGTGAGGCAAAAAAGTATTTAGTCAGCCAGCGATTGTGCAAGTTCTCCCACTTCAAAGGATGACAGAGGTCTGTCATTTTCATCATAGGTACACTTCAACTGTGAGAGACAGTTGTAGGGCGCAAAAGGGGACCTCTATTAGCTGCATTGTTAGCCACCTCTTGCTTGCCATATTTTACGACTTAGAATTCATACAAAAGAGTGCTATTGCAGAACAAAAAAAAACAAAAACACAAAAAAAAGTGTAGTGAGGTAAAATCTAACGGGGAAAAGTTGCAATGTTGACACAAAGCTGCCATGCAGGCTGTTTTTTTTTCTTTAGTTTTTCTTTATTTTGCTCTTATTGCCAATGCTAAAAAAAAAAAAAAAGTTATTTTTTTTATATATATAATGAATTATTACCCTATTTAAGGCTCCAATTACTTCAAATATTTCACTTTATAATGTTTTATGTGGAAAATATTATGTGCATATACTGTGTGGTTGCCATATAAAAACAGTGTTTTCTTTGACAAAAGAGCATAAAACCAACAAAATAATAGTTCAAACGTAAAATCGACGGATACAGTGAGGCAAAAAAGTATTTAGTCAGCCAGCGATTGTGCAAGTTCTCCACTTCAAAGGATGACAGAGGTCTGTAATTTTCATCATAGGTACACTTCAACTGTGAGAGACAGAATGTGAAAAAAAATCCAGGAATTCACATTGTAGGAATTTTAAAGAATTTATTTGTAAATTATGGTGGAAAATAAGTATTTGGTCAAGCATTCAAAGCTCTCACTGATGGAAGGAGGTTTTGGCTCCAAATCTCACGATACATGGCCCCATTCATTCTTTCCTTAACACGGATCAATCGTCCTGTCCCCTTAGCAGAAAAACAGCCCCAAAGCATGATGTTTCCACCCCCATGCTTCACAGTAGGTATGGTGTTCTTGGGATGCACCTTAGTATTCTTCTTCCTCCAAACACAACGAGTTGAGTGACATGAGGGCCAGGTGAAAATTAATGAGTTGTCATGGTAACAACACAAAACAGGAACTGAGTGTCCAAAAAACAAAACATAACATGACCAAAACAAAACATGACCCCGTGAGCGTGACAATTATATACATGTTCAAAATAAATATTTTGGTATTTGATGTATGCTAATGTTAGCATGCCAGCATTTTGTTAACAAATATTTCAGGTACACATCTCAGAGTAGTATATTTTGGTATTAGATGCATGCTAATTGATGCTGCCTGAACACAATTAAAAAGTCCAGTTTGCATTGGATTTCAATTTTGGTGCAGAGGAAGTAGAATGTATTTGATCACAGACTACCCCTACAGTGCTGATGTGTACTTAGCAACTTGTATTTAGAGCCTATTTTTCAAATTAAGTGTGTGGACATTTAGTTCATTTGATCTGCAATAAGGAGGAGACTTGTCCAGGGTGTAGCCTGCCGTCCGCCCGAATGGAGTTGGGATAGGCTCCAGCCCTCCACCCAGCGACCCCGAAAAGGGACAAGCGGTAGAAAATGGATAGTAGTAGGGCGGTACTATATATTTATACATATAGTGTCATATTTTAATATTTCACTGATGCAAACTATAGGCATATCTTATTAGCAGATTACTGTTAGCATGCTAGCTCATTTTGCTATTTTTTTTTTTTTGTTACTTGACGCTATCTGGCCACTGTTAGCATCTTAGTTCAGCTTTGGCTCTTCAGCATTCGCACGGAATTTCGACATAATTTGCATTTTCTAGTTCTTTGAAAACAACCTAAATATAAATAGCTGCTTTGATACCCAGTCACGGCGCCCACCTTCTCCAAATTAGCCTTTGTTCACCTGTGGCATGTTCAAAATAAGTGTTTGACGAGTATTCCTCAACTTTCTCACTGTCAGGCTTGCCACTGACAGTTTGTTTGTGTTTTAGTTTTTCCTCTGTGTGTGTTTAGTATTTCCTGTCTTCAGTTCCTGTCAGCGCTCTTACTTTGTTAGTTTCCTGTCTTTCTCCCTGAGCGCTGTTTCGCCTCCGCTGCGGCTGATTGGCACCTGGCCACACCTGGTGTCAATCAGCCCGCTCCTATTTTTACCTGCTTTGTTCCTCCAGTCAGTGCTGGATTATTGTATGGTATTATCGCTCCTGTCGTGTCGTGTCGTATCTTTGCAGCGTAGCGGTAAGCTATATTTTGTTAGATGTTTGTAGCTTATCAATCAATCAATCAATCAATCAATGCTTTCTGTTTTTTGTTCCCTGCTTCCAATTTGTCTTTATACAACACGTAACAACTTCTGCTCCCGGTTCTGTTTTCTGCTAGCCTCCATGCTAAGCCCTATTTGTTTTTGCTAGCTTCCATGCTAAGCTCCTTTTATTTTCTAGCTCCCATGCTAGCTTTCTTAGTTTGTTATCGGCCTCGTGCGCATTTTTTGTTGGTACCCTTTTTGTTTGTTCTTGTCCTAGTGTTTTATCAAAAAATGTTTACCTACTCAATGCCTGCCTCCTTCTCTGCATCTTGGGGTTCGTCACCAACAAACATTGACACTCAGTCTTTTTTGCCACTCGTGCCAGCCTAAAAAAAAAAAAAAACACGCTACAGGCATCCAAATATTTGCAAAAACTAACAAAGTTTACCAGTTTGAACATGAAATATCTTTTCTATGCAGTCTATTCAACTGGATATAAGTTGAAAATGATTATCAAATCATTGTATTGTGTTTTTATTTACCATTTACACAACATGACAACTTCACCGCTTTTGGCGTTTGTAGATACGACCAACTTGTAAAAAGTTTGAAGTGTTTCTCCAGTTAACGTGCAAGCAGGTAGACTTGGCACACACTGAGAAAAAAATTAATTAAGCTTTTGCAGATCTGCAAAATGCATTCATCTATTGCGTCATTTGTAGTAATTAGTTGTAATTAAAGTCTGGTGTTACCCTACTTTTTAGCTGTGAAATTCTCTGTGCATTGTATGCTTCTTGGCTCTGGACCTAAAGGCTGTAAAAAAAAAAAAAAGGCGCATTGGATATTTGGCCAAGGTGAGCGCCGCCCCTCTGTGAGAGCGTCTGTGCAGCACCGCTCCCTGGTGATAGGAGCGTGACTAGAAGGGCTGCAGACGTACACATCCCTGGTGATAGGAGTGTGACTAGAAGGGCTGCAGACGTACACATCCCTGGTGATAGGAGTGTGACTAGAAGGGCTGCAGACGTACACATCCCTGGTGATAGGAGCGTGACTAGAAGGGCTGCAGACGTACACATCCCTGGTGATAGGAGCCGTGACTAGAAGGGCTGCAGACGTACACATCCCTGGTGATAGGAGCGTGACTAGAAGGGCTGCAGACGTACACATCCCTGGTGATAGGAGCGTGACTAGAAGGGCTGCAGACGTACACATCCCTTGGTGATAGGAGCGTGACTAGAAGGGCTGCAGACGTACACATCCCTGGTGATAGGAGCGTGACTAGAAGGGCTGCAGACGTACACATCCCTGGTGATAGGAGCGTGACTAGAAGGGCTGCAGACGTACACATCCCTGGTGATAGGAGCGTGACTAGAAGGGCTGCAGACGTACACATCCCTGGTGATAGGAGCGTGACTAGAAGGGCTGCAGACGTACACATCCCTGGTGATAGGAGCGTGACTAGAAGGGCTGCAGACGTACACATCCCTGGTGATAGGAGCGTGACTAGAAGGGCTGCAGACGTACACATCCCTGGTGATAGGAGCGTGACTAGAAGGGCTGCAGACGTACACATCCCTGGTGATAGGAGCGTGACTAGAAGGGCTGCAGACGTACACATCCCTGGTGATAGGAGCGTGACTAGAAGGGCTGCAGACGTACACATCCCTGGTGATAGGAGCGTGACTAGAAGGGCTGCAGACGTACACATCCCTGGTGATAGGAGCGTGACTAGAAGGGCTGCAGACGTACACATCCCTGGTGATAGGAGCGTGACTAGAAGGGCTGCAGACGTACACATCCCTGGTGATAGGAGCGTGACTAGAAGGGCTGCAGACGTACACATCCCTGGTGATAGGAGCGTGACTAGAAGGGCTGCAGACGTACACATCCCTGGTGATAGGAGCGTGACTAGAAGGGCTGCAGACGTACACATCCCTGGTGATAGGAGTGTGACTAGAAGGGCTGCAGACGTACACATCCCTGGTGATAGGAGCTGTGACTAGAAGGGCTGCAGACGTACACATCCCTGGTGATAGGAGCGTGACTAGAAGGGCTGCAGACGTACACATCCCTGGTGATAGGAGCGTGACTAGAAGGGCTGCAGACGTACACATCCCTGGTGATAGGAGCGTGACTAGAAGGGCTGCAGACGTACACATCCCTGGTGATAGGAGCGTGACTAGAAGGGCTGCAGACGTACACATCCCTGGTGATAGGAGCGTGACTAGAAGGGCTGCAGACGTACACATCCCTGGTGATAGGAGCGTGACTAGAAGGGCTGCAGACGTACACATCCCTGGTGATAGGAGCGTGACTAGAAGGGCTGCAGACGTACACATCCCTGGTGATAGGAGCGTGACTAGAAGGGCTGCAGACGTACACATCCCTGGTGATAGGAGCGTGACTAGAAGGGCTGCAGACGTACACATCCTTGGTGATAGGAGCGTGACTAGAAGGGCTGCAGACGTACACATCCCTGGTGATAGGAGCGTGACTAGAAGGGCTGCAGACGTACACATCCCTGGTGATAGGAGCGTGACTAGAAGGGCTGCAGACGTACACATCCCTGGTGATAGGAGCGTGACTAGAAGGGCTGCAGACGTACACATCCCTGGTGATAGGAGCGTGACTAGAAGGGCTGCAGACGTACACATCCCTGGTGATAGGAGCGTGACTAGAAGGGCTGCAGACGTACACATCCCTGGTGATAGGAGCGTGACTAGAAGGGCTGCAGACGTACACATCCCTGGTGATAGGAGCGTGACTAGAAGGGCTGCAGACGTACACATCCCTGGTGATAGGAGCGTGACTAGAAGGGCTGCAGACGTACACATCCCTGGTGATAGGAGCGTGACTAGAAGGGCTGCAGACGTACACATCCCTGGTGATAGGAGCGTGACTAGAAGGGCTGCAGACGTACACATCCCTGGTGATAGGAGCGTGACTAGAAGGGCTGCAGACGTACACATCCCTGGTGATAGGAGCGTGACTAGAAGGGCTGCAGACGTACACATCCCTGGTGATAGGAGCGTGACTAGAAGGGCTGCAGACGTACACATCCCTGGTGATAGGAGCGTGACTAGAAGGGCTGCAGACGTACACATCCCTGGTGATAGGAGCGTGACTAGAAGGGCTGCAGACGTACACATCCCTGGTGATAGGAGCGTGACTAGAAGGGCTGCAGACGTACACATCCCTGGTGATAGGAGCGTGACTAGAAGGGCTGCAGACGTACACATCCCTGGTGATAGGAGCGTGACTAGAAGGGCTGCAGACGTACACATCCCTGGTGATAGGAGCGTGACTAGAAGGGCTGCAGACGTACACATCCCTGGTGATAGGAGCGTGACTAGAAGGGCTGCAGACGTACACATCCCTGGTGATAGGAGTCGTGACTAGAAGGGCTGCAGACCCGTACACATCCCTGGTGATAGGAGCGTGACTAGAAGGGCTGCAGACGTACACATCCCTGGTGGATAAGGGAGCGTGACTAGAAGGGCTGCAGACGTTACACATCCCTGGTGATAGGAGTGTGACTCTGCAGACGTACACATCCCTGGTGATAGGAGCGTGACTAGAAGGGCTGCAGACGTACACATCCCTGGTGATAGGAGCGTGACTAGAAGGGCTGCAGACGTACACATCCCTGGTGATAGGAGCGTGACTAGAAGGGCTGCAGACGTACACATCCCTGGTGATAGGAGCGTGACTAGAAGGGCTGCAGACGTACACATCCCTGGTGATAGGAGTGTGACTAGAAGGGCTGCAGACGTACACATCCCTGGTGATAGGAGTGTGACTAGAAGGGCTGCAGACGTACACATCCCTGGTGATAAGAGCGTGACTAGAAGGGCTGCAGACCGTACACATCCCTGGTGATAGGAGTGTGACTAGAAGGGCTGCAGACGTACACATCCCTGGTGATAGGAGTGTGACTAGAAGGGCTGCAGACGTACACATCCCTGGTGATAGGAGCGTGACTAGAAGGGCTGCAGACGTACACATCCCTGGTGATAGGAGCGTGACTAGAAGGGCTGCAGACGTACACATCCCTGGTGATAGGAGCGTGACTAGAAGGGCTGCAGACGTACACATCCCTGGTGATAGGAGCGTGACTAGAAGGGCTGCAGACGTACACATCCCTGGTGATAGGAGCGTGACTAGAATGGCTGGCAGACGTACACATCCCTGGTGATAGGAGCGTGACTAGAAGGGCTGCAGACGTACACATCCCTGGTGATAGGAGCGTGACTAGAAGGGCTGCAGACGTACACATCCCTGGTGATAGGAGCGTGACTAGAAGGGGCTGCAGACGTACACATCCCTGGTGATAGGAGCGTGACTAGAAGGGCTGCAGACGTACACATCCCTGGTGATAGGAGCGTGACTAGAAGGGCTGCAGACGTACACATCCCTGGTGATAGGAGCGTGACTAGAAGGGCTGCAGACGTACACATCCCTGGTGATAGGAGCGTGACTAGAAGGGCTGCAGACGTACACATCCCTGGTGATAGGAGCGTGACTAGAAGGGCCTGCAGACGTACACATCCCTGGTGATAGGAGCGTGACTAGAAGGGCTGCAGACGTACACATCCCTGGTGATAGGAGCGTGACTAGAAGGGCTGCAGAAGTACACATCCTTGGTGATAGGGAGCGTGACTAGAAGGGCTGCAGACGTACACATCCCTGGTGATAGGAGCGTGACTAGAAGGGCTGCAGACGTACACATCCCTGGTGATAGGAGCGTGACTAGAAGGGCTGCAGACGTACACATCCCTGGTGATAGGAGCGTGACTAGAAGGGCTGCAGACGTACACATCCTTGGTGATAGGAGCGTGACTAGAAGGGCTGCAGACGTACACATCCCTGGTGATAGGAGCGTGACTAGAAGGGCTGCAGACGTACACATCCCTGGTGATAGGAGCGTGACTAGAAGGGCTGCAGACGTACACATCCCTGGTGATAGGAGCGTGACTAGAAGGGCTGCAGACGTACACATCCCTGGTGATAGGAGCGTGACTAGAAGGGCTGCAGACGTACACATCCCTGGTGATAGGAGCGTGACTAGAAGGGCTGCAGACGTACACATCCCTGGTGATAGGAGTGTGACTAGAAGGGCTGCAGACGTACACATCCCTGGTGATAGGAGCGTGACTAGAAGGGCTGCAGACGTACACATCCCTGGTGATAGGAGCGTGACTAGAAGGGCTGCAGACGTACACATCCCTGGTGATAGGAGCGTGACTAGAAGGGCTGCAGACGTACACATCCCTGGTGATAGGAGCGTGACTAGAAGGGCTGCAGACGTACACATCCTGGTGATAGGAGCGTGACTAGAAGGGCTGCAGACGTACACATCCCTGGTGATAGGAGCGTGACTAGAAGGGCTGCAGACGTACACATCCCTGGTGATAGGAGCGTGACTAGAAGGGCTGCAGACGTACACATCCCTGGTGATAGGAGCGTGACTAGAAGGGCTGCAGACGTACACATCCCTGGTGATAGGAGCGTGACTAGAAGGGGCTGCAGACGTACACATCCCTGGTGATAGGAGCGTGACTAGAAGGGCTGCAGACATACACATCCCTGGTGATAGGAGCGTGACTAGAAGGGCTGCAGACGTACACATCCCTGGTGATAGGAGCGTGACTAGAAGGGCTGCAGACGTACACATCCCTGGTGATAGGAGCGTGACTAGAAGGGCTGCAGACGTACACATCCCTGGTGATAGGAGCGTGACTAGAAGGGCTGCAGACGTACACATCCTTGGTGATAGGAGCGTGACTAGAAGGGCTGCAGACGTACACATCCCTGGTGATAGGAGCGTGACTAGAAGGGCTGCAGACGTACACATCCCTGGTGATAGGAGCGGTGACTAGAAGGGCTGCAGACGTACACATCCCTGGTGATAGGAGCGTGACTAGAAGGGCTGCAGACGTACACATCCTTGGTGATAGGAGCGTGACTAGAAGGGCTGCAGACGTACACATCCCTGGTGATAGGAGCGTGACTAGAAGGGCTGCAGACGTACACATCCTAGGTGATAGGAGCGTGACTAGAAGGGCTGCAGACGTACACATCCCTGGTGCATAGGAGCGTGACTAGAAGGGCTGCAGACGTACACATCCCTGGTGATAGGAGCGTGACTAGAAGGGCTGCAGACGTACACATCCTTGGTGATAGGAGCGTGACTAGAAGGGCTGCAGACGTACACATCCTAGGTGATAGGAGCAGTGACTAGAAGGGCTGCAGACGTACACATCCCTGGTGATAGGAGCGTGACTAGAAGGGCTGCAGACGTACACATCCCTGGTGATAGGAGCGTGACTAGAAGGGCTGCAGACGTACACATCCCTGGTGATAGGAGCGTGACTAGAAGGGCTGCAGACGTACACATCCCTGGTGATAGGAGCGTGACTAGAAGGGCTGCAGACGTACACATCCCTGGTGATAGGAGCGTGACTAGAAGGGCTGCAGACGTACACATCCCTGGTGATAGGAGCGTGACTAGAAGGGCTGCAGACGTACACATCCCTGGTGATAGGAGCGTGACTAGAAGGGCTGGCAGGGCGTACACATCCCTGGTGATAGGAGCGTGACTAGAAGGGCTGCAGACGTACACATCCTGGTGATAGGAGCGTGACTAGAAGGGCTGCAGACGTACACATCCCTGGTGATAGGAGCGTGACTAGAAGGGCTGCAGAGAGCGTACACGATCCCTGGTGATAGGAGCGTGACTAGAAGGGGCTGCAGACGTACACATCCCTGGTGATAGGAGTGTGACTAGAAGGGCTGCAGACGTACACATCCTTGGTGATAGGAGTGTGACTAGAAGGGCTGCAGACGTACACATCCCTGGTGATAGGAGTGTGACTAGAAGGGCTGCAGACGTACACATCCCTGGTGATAGGGAGCGTGACTAGAAGGGCTGCAGACCGTACACATCCCTGGTGATAGGAGCGTGACTAGAAGGGCTGCAGACGTACACATCCCTGGTGATAGGAGCGCGACTAGAAGGGCTGCAGGCGTACACATCCCTGGTGATAGGAGCGTGACTAGAAGGGCTGCAGACGTACACATCCCTGGTGATAGGAGCGTGACTAGAAGGGCTGCAGACGTACACATCCCTGGTGATAGGAGCGTGACTAGAAGGGCTGCAGACGTACACATCCCTGGTGATAGGAGCGTGACTAGAAGGGCTGCAGACGTACACATCCCTGGTGATAGGAGCGTGACTAGAAGGGCTGCAGACGTACACATCCCTGGTGATAGGAGCGTGACTAGAAGGGCTGCAGACGTACACATCCCTGGTGATAGGCGCGTGACTAGAAGGGCTGCAGACGTACACATCCCTGGTGATAGGAGCGTGACTAGAAGGGCTGCAGACGTACACATCCCTGGTGATAGGAGCGTGACTAGAAGGGCTGCAGACGTACACATCCCTGGTGATAGGAGCGTGACTAGAAGGGCTGCAGACGTACACATCCCTGGTGATAGGAGCGTGACTAGAAGGGCTGCAGACGTACACATCCCTGGTGATAGGAGCGTGACTAGAAGGGCTGCAGACGTACACATCCTTGGTGATAGGAGCGTGACTAGAAGGGCTGCAGACGTACAAATCCCTGGTGATAGGAGCGTGACTAGAAGGGCTGCAGACGTACACATCCCTGGTGATAGGAGCGTGACTAGAAGGGCTGCAGACGTACACATCCCTGGTGATAGGAGCGTGACTAGAAGGGCTGCAGACGTACACATCCCTGGTGATAGGAGCGTGACTAGAAGGGCTGCAGACGTACACATCCCTGGTGATAGGAGCGTGACTAGAAGGGCTGCAGACGTACACATCCCTGGTGATAGGAGCGTGACTAGAAGGGCTGCAGACGTACACATCCCTGGTGATAGGAGCGTGACTAGAAGGGCTGCAGACGTACACATCCCTGGTGATAGGAGCGTGACTAGAAGGGCTGCAGACGTACACATCCCTGGTGATAGGAGCGTGACTAGAAGGGCTGCAGACGTACACATCCCTGGTGATAGGAGCGTGACTAGAAGGGCTTGGCCAGACGTACAAATCCCTGGTGATAGGGAGCGTGACTAGAAGGGCTGCAGACGTACACATCCCTGGTGATAGGAGCGTGACTAGAAGGGCTGCAGACGTACACATCCCTGGTGATAGGAGCGTGACTAGAAGGGCTGCAGACGTACACATCCCTGGTGATAGGAGCGTGACTAGAAGGGGCTGCAGACGTACACATCCTTGGTGATAGGAGCGTGACTAGAAGGGCTGCAGACGTACAAATCCCTGGTGATAGGAGCGTGACTAGAAGGGCTGCAGACGTACACATCCCTGGTGATAGGAGCGTGACTAGAAGGGGCTGCAGACGTACACATCCCTGGTGATAGGAGCGTGACTAGAAGGGCTGCAGACGTACACATCCCTGGTGATAGGAGCGTGACTAGAAGGGCTGCAGACGTACACATCCATGACTCTCACCGCTTTTAAAGCCGCTGATCCCCTCAATTCTCCACGCCTCAACTCCACATTTCCAAGATCCGTGGTTAACGGGGAAGGATGTTTGATATCAGGACGTCCGAGTCTTTCGGGCGGAAGGCGGGCTACACCCTGGACAAGTGTCCACCTCATTGCAGGGCCAACATAGATAGATAGACAACTTTCGTCATTTTCAAAAAATGGATAATAAGCAGGGGCGGCCACACTTTTTCTGCAGGCGAGCTACTTTTCAATGTACCAAGTGGAGGGGATCTACCTCTGGGGTGCCCATTACGTCGATCGTGAGCTACCAGTTGACCGCGGGGGGTGTGTCAGTCGATCTCCAGCCAGGCTTTTAAAAAAAATAGACCTAAAAATGAGTGATCATCAATCTTCACCAAGACGTCACTTAAATGACATTCACGGTACCGGAGGGTCTTGTGAGATGACGCTGGCTGCTGCAAGATCATTATTATGAAAATATGACCGAGAGGAAGGCGAGAAACACTTTTTATTTCAACAGACTCTCGCGCCGTACCTTCCGTCAAAACTCTAAAGGCCGACTGCACATTTCCTATCTTCACAATAAAAGCCCTGCTTCATGCTGCCTGCGCTTTCCGAGACTCTTATTTTGTTAGCGCAGGCAGCATGAAGCAGGGCTTTTATTGTGAAGATAGGAAATGTGCAGTCGGCCTTTAGAGTTTTGACGGAAGGGACGGCGCGAAAGTCTGTTGAAATAAAAAGTGTTTCTCGCCTTCCTCTCTGTCATTTTTTCATAATAATGAACTGGCAGCAGCCAGCGTCATCTCACAAGACCCTCGGGTGCCGTGAATGTCAATCAAGCAAGCTATGGAATTTGCCGCCAATGTTTTTCTTGTAAAGTGTATGGAAGCTGGATGAATTAGATGCCAAAAAGCAACCACTTTCATGTGGTATTGTACAGAAAGGACAACTTTTTTTCTCCTCCATTTGAAAATGTGGGCGTTATCATCATTACTGTCTGATTCCAATCAATGCAAGTCATCAGAATCAGGTAATACACCAACTTATATTCTTGTCTTTGTGAAAGAAAGACATCTATATGTGTTACACATGCTTGTATTATCATTAAACACATTTAACTTGTTTACAAAAATGTCTCTTTCATAAATAAATAAATATAAATGATATATATAAATGAGGTAGATCCCCTCGAGTTGGTCAATTGAAAAGTAGCTCGCCTGCAGAAAAAGTGTGGGCACCCCTGCTCTACCTCATTCATATACATCATTTCTATTTATTTATTTATGAAGGAGGCGTTTTTGTTAAGTTTTTAGGTTTTTAGGGCAGTATGGCAAATGACAAGGGCGGTCGCGGCACATGCCACGGTTGCCGTGGTTAAAATCAAGCCAGGTATATACACACACACACACACACACACATATATATATATATATATATATATATATATATATATATATATATATAAATACAAACCCCGTTTCCATATGAGTTGGGAAATTGTGTTAGATGTAAATATAAACAGAATACAATGATTTGCAAATCCTTTTCAAGCCATATTCAGTTGAATATGCTACAAAGACAACATATTTGATGTTCAAACTCATAAACTTTTTTTTGTTGTTGCAAATAATCATTAACTTTAGAATTTGATGCCAGCAACATGTGACAAAGAAGTTGGGAAAGGTGGCAATAAATACTGATCAAGTTGAGGAATGCTCATCAAACACTTATTTGGAACATCCCACAGGTGTGCAGGCTAATTGGGAACAGGTGGGTGCCATGATTGGGTATAAAAGCAGCTTCCATGAAAGGCTAAGTCATTCACAAACAAGGATGGGGTGAGGGTCACCAATTTGTAAGCAAATTGTCGAACAGTTTTAGAACAACATTTCTCAACGAGCAATTGCAAGGAATTTAGGGATTTTACCATCTACGGTCTGTAAAATCATCAAAAGGTTCAGAGAATCTGGAGAAATCACTGCACATAAGCGATGATATTACAGACATTCGATCCCTCAGGCGGTACTGCATCAAAAACCGACATTGGTGTGTAAAGGATATCACCACATGGGCTCAGGAACACTTCATAAAACCACCGTCAGTAACTACAGTTGGTTGCTACATCTGTAAGTGCAAGTTAAAACTCTACTATGCAAAGCAAAACCCATTTATCAACAACACCAAGGTTCGCCGCCGGCTTCGCTGGGCCCGAGCTCATCTAAGATGGACTGATGCAAAGTGGTAAAGTGTTCTGTGGTCTGAGGAGTCCACATTTCAAATTATATTTGGAAACTTTGGACGTGGTGTCCTCCGGAACAAAGAGGAAAATAACCATCCGGATTGTTATGGGCGCAAATTTCAAAAGCCAGCATGTGTGATGGTATGGGGGTGCATTAGTGCCCAAGGCATGGGTAACTTACACATCTGTGAAGGCACCATTAATGCTGAAAGGTACATACAGGTTTTGGAGCAACATATGTTGTCATCCAAGCAACGTTATCATGGATGCCCCTGCTTATTTCAGCAAGACAATTTGTTACAACAGCGTGGTTTTGTAATAAAAGAGTGCGATTACTTTCCTGGCCTGCCTGCAGTCCAGACCTGTCTCCCATGGAAAATGTGTGGTGCATTATGAAGCGTAAAATACGACAGCGGAGACCCTGGACAGTTGAAGGTCTGAAGCTCTACATAAAACAAAAATGGGAAAGAATTCCACTTTCAAAGCTTCAACAATTAGTTTCCTCAGTTCTCAAACGTTTATTTAGTATTTTTAAAAGAAAAGGTGATGTAACACAGTGGTGAACATGCCCTTTCCCAACTACTTTGGCACGTGTTGCAGCCATGAAATTCTAAGGTAATTATTATTTGCAAAAAAAATAAAATAAAGTTCATGAGTTTGAACATCAAATATGTTGTCTTTGTAGCATATTCAACTGAATATGGGTTGAAAAGGATTTGCAAATCATTGTATTCTGTTTATATTTACATCTAACACAATTTCACAACTCATATGGAAATGGAGTTTGTATATATATATATATATATATATATATATATATATATATATATATATATATATATATATATATATATATGTATATATGGTTTATAAATTAATAATATAAATATATTATATATGTACTTAGGTTGATTGGCAACAATAAAAGGTCCCAAGAGTGTGAATGTTGCCTGTCTGTGTTGGTCCTGCGATGAGGTGACGACTTGTCCAGGGTGTACCCCGCCTTCCGCCCGAATGCACCTGGGAGGTGATGGGAGCAGTGAGCAACAGCAATGGCCACGCTCGGGAATCATTTTTGGTGATTTAACCCCCATTTCCAACCCTTGATACTGAGTGCCAAGCAGAAGGTAATGGCTCCCATGTTTATAATCTTTGGTATGACTCGGCCGGGGTTTGAACTCACAACCTACCGATCTTAGGGCGGCTATAGCTGCAGGGATGAGGCTTTTCCGATGGTTTTGATGGTTCTGTACTAGCGCCCGGATGGTAGTGGGATGATGTATTGGTGTCGTTGTAATGATGAAATAAAAAAGTGTTTTGGCCTTCCTGTCGGTCGTTTTTTCTTAACAATGATCTGGCAGCAGTCAGCGTCATCTCACAAGACCTTTGGGTGCTGTGAATGTCAATCACAGTGACCAAAATCACGTCTGGGTGGAAGAATGATTATTGCGCATTTTTAGGTCTATTTTTTTCAAATACCGTATTTCCTTGAATTGCCGCCAAGGCGCTAATTATTTTAAAACCCTCTTCTCACTCCAGCGCTTACCAAAGTCATGCGGTAAATTTAGGCCTGCGCTTATAAATTTGAGTGTGATGTAAGGATACCATCATGAAAAGCACATTTTATAAAAAAATGTTATTATGGTCTTACCTTTACTTATAAATGAAGTCCATGCGCAGCTCCTTCTGATCAAAAGCATCGATACTTGTTTATAGAAGTCTTCCTTATCTTTCTTCAGTTTTAAAAGTCTCTCTGTCTCGATGGAGATCTTCCTTTTTACCTCCTGCTTCCATTAAAGTCCAGTTTAGAAAACTGTTTTATTTTAGATATGTAATCCTCCATGTTAAAAGTGCAAGCGAGAGGAAAAAAATAAACGATTGCTGCTTGTTGTCACTTCTTCTGCAGCCCGAGTAGTCGCAAGAAGGATCACTAGCGCCCTCTACCACCAGGAGGCGGGAGTCATTTAATGACTCATATTTGACACACGCATCTACGGTATATTAATAAAATATAGCTGCTTACTGTTCTTTTTAGCATATTCAATAGCTTGGACCTTAAATCCTACTGAATAGCTCTTAATCTTCTTCCCTTTATGCGATTTCAAATGATTGAAATCAGCTTCCTCCATTTTGAAAATGATGACAGGTGAAGTGTCACTCGTGACGTGACGAGTTTGACCCGGTGGAAATTATAGGCACATTTGAATTATTTGTCGAAACGAGTTTGGACCCGGCGGAAATCTTGAGACGGCGGTAATGCTAAGCATGCACTAATTATTTTGCGAAACGAGTTTGACCCGGCAGCAATTCTAGTCAGGCGCATACTATATACCCGGCGGCAATTCAAGGGAAATACTGTATGCTAAATCAACGCTGATTCCATGTTGATGTTTCTTATTAGTCATAAGGTCAGTATGGCTTCTTGTATTTATTTGACAGTGTTGTATTGACTGAGGCATGCTTGTCGATTTCTGCTGTTTCGTCGACCCACAATTATCGTCGCGTCGACTAAAAGGAAGTCATAAGACACATTTTTGGTGATCATTTAATGTAATTTTACACAACGATGTAAAATCTGCGATGCGTTCGTATGTCGTCTGTCGACGGACGCAGGATTTTTGAATTTCAATTAACTTGAGGACTTGTCATTACAATTGAATAGGCTCCACCCCCACAGGATGTCGAATTGAATCACAGGAAGTGGAATTAAGTCCAGAAAATGTTCTTATCATTGATTGAAAAGAATAATTTGTCACGTTTAAAAAAAAAAAGAAGGCCTAAACATTAAACATACAGTAGAATTAAACACACATTTCCTCTATTTTGAATACTTTGAGAGAGTAAAGCATTCTGAATTAAATATTTTCCATCATTTGAAATCCATAATAACATCAAATGGAATTAAAGCTGCAAGCAGCGATGGACGGGACCGAGTATATATGGAAGTGGCTGAGGAGAGGGAAGTCTGGGCTTCCCAGATATAAGTTAGAACAACACACTACTTTGTATTATATTGTAGTTTTTATCTTCCATAACGTGTCTACTGACAGATATAAGTTAGAACAACACACTACTTTGTATTATATTGTAGTTTTTATCTTCCATAACGTGCCTACTGACAGATATAAGTTAGAACAACACACTACTTTGTATTATATTGTAGTTTTTATCTTCCATAACGTGCCTACTGACAGATATAAGTTAGAACAACACACTACTTTGTATTATATTGTAGTTTTTATCTTCCATAACGTGCCTACTGACAGATATAAGTTAGAACAACACACTATTTTGTATTATATTGTAGTTTTTATCTTCCATAACGTGTCTACTGACAGATATAAGTTAGAACAACACACTACTTTTTATTATATTATAGTTTTTATCTTCCATAACGTGTCAACTGACAGATATAAGTTCGAACTATACTCTACTTTGTATTATATTGTAGTTTTTACCTTCCATAACGTGTCTACTGACAGATATAAGTTAGAACTATACACTACTTTGTATTATATTGTAGTTTTTATCTTCCATAACGTGTCTACTGACAGATATAAGTTAGAACTATACTCTACTTTGTATTATATTGTAGTTTTTATCTTCCATAACGTGTCTACTGACAGATATAAGTTAGAACTATACACTACTTTGTATTATATTGTAGTATTTACCTTCCATAACGTGTCTACTGACAGATATAAGTTAGAACTATACTCTACTTTGTATTATATTGTAGTTTTTACCTTCCATAACGTGTCTACTGACAGATAGAAGTTAGAACCATACACTACTTTGTATTATAAATGTTGTAGTTTTTACCTTCCATAACGTGTCTACTGACAGATAGAAGTCCGAACTATACTCTACTTTGTAATATATTGTAGTTTTTACCTTCCATAACGTGTCTACTGACAGATATAAGTTAGAACTATACACTACTTTGTATTATATTGTAGTTTTTACCTTCCATAACGTGTCTACTGACAGATAGAAGTTAGAACTATACACTACTTTGTATTATATTGTAGTTTTTATCTTCCATAACGTCTCTACTGACAGATATAAGTTAGAACTATACACTACTTTGTATTATATTGTAGTTTTTATCTTCCATAACGTGTTTACTGACAGATATAAGTTAGAACTATACACTACTTTGTATTATATTGTAGTTTTTATCTTCCATAACGTGTTTACTGACAGATATAAGTTAGAACTATACACTACTTTGTATTATATTGTAGTTTTTATCTTCCATAACGTGTCTACTGACAGATATAAGTTAGAACTATACACTACTTTGTATTATATTGTAGTTTTTACCTTCCATAACGTGTCTACTGACAGATATAAGTTAGAACTATACTCTACTTTGTATTATATTGTAGTTTTTACCTTCCATAACGTGTCTACTGACAGATAGAAGTTAGAACCATACACTACTTTGTATTATAAATGTTGTAGTTTTTACCTTCCATAACGTGCCTACTGACAGATAGAAGTCCGAACTATACTCTACTTTGTAATATATTGTAGTTTTTACCTTCCATAACGTGTCTACTGACAGATATAAGTTAGAACTATACACTACTTTGTATTATATTGTAGTTTTTACCTTCCATAACGTGTCTACTGACAGATAGAAGTTAGAACTATACACTACTTTGTATTATATTGTAGTTTTTATCTTCCATAACGTCTCTACTGACAGATATAAGTTAGAACTATACACTACTTTGTATTATATTGTAGTTTTTATCTTCCATAACGTGTTTACTGACAGATATAAGTTAGAACTATACACTACTTTGTATTATATTGTAGTTTTTATCTTCCATAACGTGTTTACTGACAGATATAAGTTAGAACTATACACTACTTTGTATTATATTGTAGTTTTTATCTTCCATAACGTGTCTACTGACAGATATAAGTTAGAACTATACACTACTTTGTATTATATTGTAGTTTTTACCTTCCATAACGTCTCTACTGACAGATATAAGTTAGAACTATACTCTACTTTGTATTATATTGTAGTTTTTACCTTCCATAACGTGTCTACTGACAGATAGAAGTTAGAACCATACACTACTTTGTATTATAAATGTTGTAGTTTTTACCTTCCATAACGTGTCTACTGACAGATAGAAGTCCGAACTATACTCTACTTTGTAATATATTGTAGTTTTTACCTTCCATAACGTGTCTACTGACAGATATAAGTTAGAACTATACTCTACTTTGTATTATATTGTAGTTTTTACCTTCCATAACGTGCCTACTGACAGATATAAGTTAGAACTATACACTACTTTGTAATATATTGTAGTTTTTATCTTCCATAACGTGTCTGCTGACAGATATAAGTTAGAACTATACACTACTTTGTAATATATTGTAGTTTTTACCTTCCATAACGTGTCTATTGACAGATATAAGTTAGAACTATACACTACTTTGTATTATATTGTACTTTTTACCTTCCATAACTTGTCTACTGACAGATAGAAGTTAGAACTATACACTACTTTGTATTATATTGTAGTTTTTATCTTCCATAACGTGTCTACTGACAGATATAAGTTAGAACTATACTCTACTTTGTAATATATTGTAGTTTTTACCTTCCATAACGTGTTTACTGACAGATATAAGATAGAACAATACACTACTTTGTATTATATTGTAGTTTTTATCTTCCATAACGTGTCTACTGACAGATATAAGTTAGAACTATACACTACTTTGTATTATATTGTAGTTTTTACCTTCCATAACGTGTCTACTGACAGATATAAGATAGAACAATACACTACTTTGTATTATATTGTAGTTTTTACCTTCCATAACGTGTCTACTGACAGATATAAGTTAGAACTATACACTACTTTGTATTATAAATGTTGTAGTTGTTACCTTCCATAACGTGTTTACTGACCGATATAAGTTCGAACTATACTCTACTTTGTAATATATTGTAGTTTTTACCTTCCATAACGTGTCTACTGACAGATATAAGTTAGAACAACACACTACTTTGTATTATATTGTAGTTTTTATCTTCCATAACGTGTTTACTGACAGATATAAGTTAGAACTATACACTACTTTGTATTATAAATGTTGTAGTTTTTACCTTCCATAACGTGCCTACTGACAGATAGAAGTCCGAACTATACTCTACTTTGTAATATATTGTAGTTTTTACCTTCCATAACGTGTCTACTGACAGATATAAGTTAGAACTATACACTACTTTGTATTATATTGTAGTTTTTACCTTCCATAACGTGTCTACTGACAGATAGAAGTTAGAACTATACACTACTTTGTATTATATTGTAGTTTTTAT
This sequence comes from Nerophis ophidion, assembly GCF_033978795.1. NCBI lineage: Eukaryota > Metazoa > Chordata > Actinopteri > Syngnathiformes > Syngnathidae > Nerophis > Nerophis ophidion. The sequence goes on along the minus strand of NC_084630.1, from coordinate 40,292,651 downwards.
CTTCCATAACGTCTCTACTGACAGATATAAGTTAGAACTATACACTACTTTGTATTATATTGTAGTTTTTATCTTCCATAACGTGTTTACTGACAGATATAAGTTAGAACTATACACTACTTTGTATTATATTGTAGTTTTTATCTTCCATAACGTGTTTACTGACAGATATAAGTTAGAACTATACACTACTTTGTATTATATTGTAGTTTTTATCTTCCATAACGTGTCTACTGACAGATATAAGTTAGAACTATACACTACTTTGTATTATATTGTAGTTTTTACCTTCCATAACGTCTCTACTGACAGATATAAGTTAGAACTATACTCTACTTTGTATTATATTGTAGTTTTTACCTTCCATAACGTGTCTACTGACAGATAGAAGTTAGAACCATACACTACTTTGTATTATAAATGTTGTAGTTTTTACCTTCCATAACGTGTCTACTGACAGATAGAAGTCCGAACTATACTCTACTTTGTAATATATTGTAGTTTTTACCTTCCATAACGTGTCTACTGACAGATATAAGTTAGAACTATACTCTACTTTGTATTATATTGTAGTTTTTACCTTCCATAACGTGCCTACTGACAGATATAAGTTAGAACTATACACTACTTTGTAATATATTGTAGTTTTTATCTTCCATAACGTGTCTGCTGACAGATATAAGTTAGAACTATACACTACTTTGTAATATATTGTAGTTTTTACCTTCCATAACGTGTCTACTGACAGATATAAGATAGAACTATACACTACTTTGTATTATATTGTACTTTTTACCTTCCATAACTTGTCTACTGACAGATAGAAGTTAGAACTATACACTACTTTGTATTATATTGTAGTTTTTATCTTCCATAACGTGTCTACTGACAGATATAAGTTAGAACTATACTCTACTTTGTAATATATTGTAGTTTTTACCTTCCATAACGTGTTTACTGACAGATATAAGATAGAACAATACACTACTTTGTATTATATTGTAGTTTTTATCTTCCATAACGTGTCTACTGACAGATATAAGTTAGAACTATACACTACTTTGTATTATATTGTAGTTTTTACCTTCCATAACGTGTCTACTGACAGATATAAGATAGAACAATACACTACTTTGTATTATATTGTAGTTTTTACCTTCCATAACGTGTCTACTGACAGATATAAGTTAGAACTATACACTACTTTGTATTATATTGTAGTTTTTACCTTCCATAACGTGTCTACTGACAGATATAAGTTAGAACTATACACTACTTTGTATTATATTGTAGTTTTTATCTTCCATAACGTGTCTACTGACAGATATAAGTCAGAACTATACATTACTTTGTATTATAAATGTTGTAGTTGTTACCTTCCATAACGTGTTTACTGACCGATATAAGTTCGAACTATACTCTACTTTGTAATATATTGTAGTTTTTACCTTCCATAACGTGTCTACTGACAGATATAAGTTAGAACAACACACTACTTTGTATTATATTGTAGTTTTTATCTTCCATAACGTGTTTACTGACAGATATAAGTTAGAACTATACACTACTTTGTATTATATTGTAGTTTTTACCTTCCATAACGTGTTTACTGACAGATATAAGTTAGAACTATTCACTACTTTGTATTATATTATAGTTTTTATCTTCCATAACGTGTCTACTGACAGATATAAGTTAGAACTATACACTACTTTGTATTGTATTGTAGTTTTTACCTTCCATAACGTGTCTACTGACAGATATAAGTTAGAATTATACACTACTTTGTATTATATTGTAGTTTTTATCTTCCATAACGTGTCTACTGACAGATATTAGTTAGAACTACACACTACTTTGTATTATAAATGTTGTAGTTGTTACCTTCCATAACGTGTCTACTGACAGATATAAGTTAGAACTATACACTACTTTGTATTATATTGTAGTTTTTACCTTCCATAACGTGTCTACTGACAGATATAAGTTAGAACTATACACTACTTTGTATTATATTGTAGTTTTTATCTTCCATAACGTGTTTACTGACAGATATAAGTTAGAACTATACACTACTTTGTATTATATTGTAGTTTTTACCTTCCATAACGGGTCTACTGACAGATAGAAGTTAGAACTATACACTACTTTGTATTATAAATGTTGTAGTTGTTACCTTCCATAACGTGCCTACTGACAGATATAAGTTAGAACTATACACTACTTTGTATTATATTGTAGTTTTTATCTTCCATAACGTGTCTACTGACAGATAGAAGTTAGAACCATACACAACTTTTTATTATAAATGTTGTAGTTTTTACCTTCCATAACGTGTTTACTGACAGATATAAGTTATAAAAACCCGATGCTAACCGCCCATTGAAAATACATGGGTCCGGCTAGTAGCTACTATTAGCAAACAGATAGACTTACCAACTCGGCGTAATATCTTAACATCGACACACTCTCTCGTCGCAACTCGGCCCTGATGGTCGGCACCTATAAGTTTACAATTAGTTTAAAACATACCGGCTTAGCTACAGCACCTGGCAGCCATCTTGGTTATGGACGATCACAGCCCCTCGCTCACGAATGTTGGTGCGTGCGCACCAGCAGAAGACGGTACAGAAAAAAACGAGGAAAAATAAAACGTCTCCCTCACTGTGTCTGCGCACGGCAGCCATCTTTGAAATGGTTTTCAGCACAGCGGTTCTTTGAAGGCTGATAAAATAAAAACCGTAGCAGTGATTAAAACTCTTTCAACTTTTAATCAGAAGGGTTCAATCTCTCTCTTGTGGTAGTTTGAAGCCGACATGACACACGCGCTCAGAGGAGATGATGTTTGAAAAAGGTGACCGGTTTCTACAAAACTTTTGTTTTGAAGGGGGAATTGCAAACTTCCTGTTGATTTTTGCAGGGGCTAGTCAATATATTAAATGTAGGTCTCAGTGAGACCT
>NC_084630.1:40227191-40284691 GCF_033978795.1 Nerophis ophidion | reverse complement strand
TGTGGTCAGATGAAACCAAAATAGAACTTGTTGGTATAAACTCAACTCGTGGTGTTTGGAGGAAGAAGAATACTGAGTTGCATCCCAAGAACACCACACCTACTGTGAAGCATGGGGGTGGAAACATCATGCTTTGGGGCTGTTTTTCTGCTAAGGGGACAGGACGATTGATCCGTGTTAAGGAAAGAATGAATGGGGCCATGTATCGTGAGATTTGGAGCCAAAACCTCCTTCCATCAGTGAGAGCTTTGAATGGTTGACCAAATACTTATTTTCCACCATAATTTACAAATAAATTCTTTAAAATTCCTACAATGTGAATTCCTGGATTTTTTTCCACATTCTGTCTCTCACAGTTGAAGTGTACCTATGATGAAAATTACAGACCTCTGTCATCATTTGAAGTGGGAGAACTTGCACAATCGCTGGCTGACTAAATACTTTTTTGCCCCACTGTATACATACATACATGGATAAATACATAGATACATAGATGGATACATTCATACATACAAATATAGATACATACATACGTACATACATATAAACATATATACATACATACATGGATAAATACATACATACATACATAAATACATAGATAAATACATAGATACATAGATGGATACATTCATACATACAAATATGGATACATACATACGTACATACATATAAACATACATACATAGATACATACATACATACATACATAAATATGTACATACATACATACATACATATAAACATGCATGGATACATACATACATATAAACATACATACATACATACAAATAACATACATACATACTTAGATACATACATATATACATACATACATGGATAAATACATACATACATACATACATACATACATATATTGATACATACATACATATAAACATACATACTTACATACATAGATACATACATATAAACATACATAGATACATACATATGCACATACATAGATACATAGATACATACACACATACATACATACATACATACATACATACATACATACATACATACATATGTATGTACGTACATACATACATACATATAAACATACACACATACATACATACATACAAACATACATAGATACATACATACATACATACATATAAACATACATGCATACATACATACATAGATACATACATACATACATATGTACATACATACAAACATACATACAAACATACATAGATACATACATACATACATACATATAAACATACATGCATACATACATACATACATATGTACATACATACAAACATACATAGATACATGCATACATATAAACATACATGCATACATACATGCATACATAGATACATACATACATAGATATATACATACATAGATGGATACATACATACACACATAGACACACAAATACATACATACATACATATAAACATACATGCATACATACATACATACATACATACATACATACATACATATGTACATACATACAAACATATATAGATACATACATACATACACACATACATACATACATACATACATACATATAAACATACATGCGTACATACATCATACATACATACATACATAGATATATACATACATAGATGGATACATACATACACACATAGACACACAAATACATGCATACATACATACATACATGCATGCATACATACATACATACATACATACATACATAGATACATACATACCTAGATGGATACATACATACACACATAGACACACAAATACATGCATACATACATACATACATACATACATACATGCATGCATACATACATACATACATACATACATACATACATACATACATACATACATAGATACATACATACCTAGATGGATACATACATACACACATAGACACACAAATACATGCATACATACATACATACATACATACATACATACATACATGCATACATACATGCATACATACATACATACATACATAGATACATACTTACATAGGTATATACATACATAGATGGATACATACATACACACATAGACACACAAATACATGCATACATACATACATACATACATACATACATAGATATATACATACATAGATGGATACATACATACACACATAGACACACAAATACATGCATACATACATACATACATAGATGGATACATACATACACACATAGACACACTAATACATACATACATACGTACACACATAGACACACAAATACATGCATACATACATACATACATGCATACATACATACATACATACATACATAGATGGATACATCCATACACACATAGACACATCCATACATGCATACATACATACATACATACATACATACATACATACATACATACGTACATACATACATACATACATACATACATACATAGACACACTAATACATACATACATACATACACACATAGACACACAAATACATGCATACATACATACATACATACATACATACATACATACATAGATATATACATACATAGATGGATACATACATACACACATAGACACACTAATACATACATACATACATACCTATGTAGATAGATAGATAGATAAATAGATAGATAGATAGATAGATAGATAGATACACACATATATATATACATATATGTGTGAAGATGGAGAACAAACATGCTAATGAGTGCAGAGTGCTTTAGCATGTGAAATGTGAGGTTACGCACGGCGCCATCATCTGACCGACGTGCGGCGTCCTGAGGCGCTGCTGCGGTCGCATGTGCTGTCATGTGTTCGTCCGCACGTTTGAAGCTTTTCACACAAACTGGCCTTTTCTAATTAGCGCTAACATCGGGTTTTTACCCGGCATCAAGAGGAATATTGTCCTCGCGGGGCGGACAACTGCTTCTTATTCATTATGTGGCTGTGAATATACCGTGTGTTCATGTTTACTGCCTTCAAACACAAGTCCACATGACAAGCAGATAGTTAGGTTAGGGCTGTCCCAATCCCATATTGATATCACTGCGATATCCCCGCCAGAAAACAAGGATTGGATGATATCAGCTTGCATGTTAAATGCCCCATTCTGTATAGCAACTGACACTGTGGTCAAAGATGGAACTGTCACAGAACAATCTCCCGCTGTCTGGCGGCTGAAGTGGATGGGGCACCATTTTGTCACGTTTCATGTGTCAGGTAAACCGTGAAAAATGGGGCCGACTTGTGATTTCACTTGATCAAACCTTTTGACAAGGTCAGATACAAGCTGTCCTGCCGCATATTTACTTGTACAAAGTTGGACGTGAGCTTTACTTCATCAATTATTGTCACCACTGGGTGCTGCCAAAAAACTAATTACCACTCCACTTCAATTTAAAGACGGCATGAGTTCAGTCTGATTGGTAAGAATAACTATGTTACGTTTTTCATACCCACTGTTGGATTACAGTAAGGAAGGGATTCGTGTGGCCCCCGTTACCGGGTGGATCTCGTGTAAGCGGAAGAGGGCAGGGTTTATCACTGCTGAAAACGATGGAAAGCCCCACTCTATATAGCAACTGACACTGTGGCCAAAGTTGGAATTGTCACAGAACACTCCACCGCTGTCTGGTGGCTGAAGTGGATCATGCACCAATTTGTCACGTTTCATGTGTCAGGTAAACCATTCATAATTTACTTTAATTAGATTTTTGATTTTTCTTTCTTTTGATTTAATAAATGAGATAAAAAAATAAATTAAAAAATATTATTTTTTTAACAGTCCACACAACAAAATCATTAAGCTACATATTATAATTGATATCGGGTTAATGTCGGTATCGGCCAAAGCTCAAGGCTCCAGTATCGCTACCGGAAGTAAAAAAGTTGTTTTTTTACTTTTTGGTAGCAAAAAATGTTATGAATATATTGTTGCACACCGTATTTCCTTGAATTGCCGCCGGGTATATAATATGCACCTGCCTAGAATTACTGCCGGGTCAAACTCGTTTCGCAAAATAATTAGCGCTTGCTTAGCATTACCGCCGGCTCAGGATTAACGCCGGGTCAAACTCGTTTTGCAAAATATTATTTTTATTAGCGCATGTCAAGAATTTCCGCCGGGTGAAACTCGTTTCGCCAAATAATTAGCATATGCCTAGAATTTCCACCGGGTCAAACTCGTCACGTGACGAGTGACACTTCACCTGTCATCATTTTCAAAATGGAGGAGGCTGATTTCAATCATTTGAAATCGCATAAAGGGAAGAAGATTAAGAGCTATTCAGTAGGATTTAAGGTCCAAGCTATTGAATATGCTAAAAAGAACAGTAAGTAGCTATGTTTTATTAATATACCGTAGCTGCGTGTGTCAAATATGAGTCATTAAATGACTCCCGCCTCCTGGTGGTAGAGGGCGCTAGTGATCCTTCTTGCGACTACTCGGCTGCAGAAGAAGTGACAACAAGCAGCAAGAGTGAGCAGCGATCCTTTATTTTTTCCTCTCGCTTGCACTTTTAACATGGAGGATTACATATCTAAAATAAAACAGTTTTCTAAACTGGACTTTCAATCGAAGCAGGAGGTAATAAAGGAAGATCTCCATCGAGACATAGAGACTTTTAAAACTGAAGAAAGATAAGGAAGACTTCTATAAACAAGTTATCGATGCTTTTGATCAGAAGGAGCTGCGCATGGACTTCATTTATAAGTAAAGGTAAGACCATAATAAAGTTTTTTTTTATTAAATGTGCTTTTCATGATGGTATCCTTACATCACACTCAAATTTATAAGTGCAGGCCTAAATTTACCACATGCCTTTGGTAAACGCCGGAGTGAGAAGCGGTTTCAAATGAATTAGTGCCCCGGCGGCAATTCAAGGAAATACAGTAATCAGATCATTTGAGAAGTTGCATGCAGATTTTCTTTCCGTCCAAATTGAAAGTAGACACACATTTGAAAAGGAAAGCTTAATGGACGCACATTATTCCCAGACCTTAAAGGGGAACATTATCAGCAGACCTATGTAAGCGTCAATATATACCTTGCTGGTGCAGAAAAAAGACCATATATTTTTTTAACCGATTTCCGAACTCTAAATGGGTGAATTTTGGCGAAATAAACGCCTTTCTGTTCATCGCTCTGGAGGCGATGACGTCAGAATGTGACGTCGCCGAGGTAACACACCCGCCATTTTCATTTTCAACACATTACAAACACCGGGTCTCAGCTCTGTTATTTTCCGTTTTTTCGACTATTTTTTGGAACCTTGGAGACATCATGCCTCGTGGGTGTGTTGTCGGAGGGTGTAACAACACTAACAGGGAGGGATTCAAGTTGCACCACTGGCCCCAAGATGCCAAAGTGTCTGCCGCCAGACCCCCATTGAATGTACCAGAGTCTCTCCACATTTTACCGGCGTTGACAGACATGGCACAGAGATGTATGGATAACCTGCAGATGCATTTGCAACGATAAAGTCAACTAAATCACAAAGGTGAGTTTTGTTGTTGTTGATTTATGTGCTAATCAGACATATTTGGTTGCGGCGTGACTGCCAACTAATCGATGCTAACATGCTACGCTAATCGACACTAACATGCTATTTACCGGCGATGCTAAGACAGACATGGCACAGAGATGTATGGATAACCTGCAGATGCATTTGCAACGATAAAGTCAACAAAATCACAAAGGTGAGTTTTGTTGATGTTGACTGCCAGCTAATAGATGCTAACATGCTAGGCTAATCGATGCTAACATGCTATTTACCGGCGGTGCTAAAGCAGACATGGCACAGAGATGTATGGATAACCTGCAGATGCATTTGCAACTATATTACGTTTCCTTCCACCCACATTTAATGCGAAACAAACACTTACCAATCGACGGATTTAAGTTGCTCCAGTGTCAAAAGATGCGAAAGTCCTTATTGTTTGGTCCGCACATTTTACCGGCGATGCTAACGCAGCTATTCGGCCATGCTATGGCTATGAATAGCGTCAATAGCTATTCGCTCAATAGCTTCAGTTTCTTCTTCAATACTTTTATACTCCAACCATCTGTTTCAATACATGCGTAATCTGTTGAATCGCTTAAGTCGTTGAAATCCGAGTTTGAATCCGAGCTAATGTCGCTATATCTTACTGTGCTATTCCCATCGTTTGTTTACATTGGCAGCACTGTATGACGTCACAGGGAGATGGACGGTCGCTTCGCAAATAGCGAAAATCAAGCACTTTAAAGCTGTTTTGGGGGATATTCAGGAACCGGTAAAATTTTGAAAAAATATTCAAAAAATACAACAAGCCACTGGAAACTGATTTTGATTATTTTTAACCCGTTTGAAATTGTGATAATGTTCCCCTTTAACAGGCCACATAAAATGATGTGGTGGGACGAATCCAGTTGGACACCTGCGTCATAGAGTAACATTAATGAAGTTTTAGGTCCCAGAAGTTCCACCTTTCAAAGGAAACATCAGCTCATGTGCTTTAAAGCCGCTGAATGTGGAGGAAAATGCATGTGGTTGCTTCTTCATTGTGTGTATTAATGTCCAGATGGTTGGCCGTAATCTGCTCCACTTCCTGTTTACAGACAGGTAGGGGTTATAAACTTGTCTAAATATAACAAGGAGCTTTATTGGACGCGGCCAGGGCGGACGCTGATAAAGATGTGGTGAAAGGCGCCGATAGACGCTCGCATGTTTCATTTCTTTGTCTTCTTCATCACAGACTGGCCGCTCCAAAATAAAGCCTCCATGCTGGAATTTAACTTGTCGTTTTTGAGCTTTTTGTTATTCAAAACCGACGTGTTCACTGCAGAGGACGTCCTCGCCAGGTTCAACGTTCTCGTGTCTGTCGCTGCAGTGCTCAGGAGCTCTTTTGAAATGTCATGCTGCGAAAGCAGGAAAGTTGGTGTAAATGGTAAATAAAAACAGAATACAATGATTTGCAAATCCTTTTCAAATTATATTCAATTGAATAGACTTCATGTTCGCACTGAGAAACTTAACTTTTTTCTTGCAAATGATCATCCATCCATCTTCTGCTTTTCCGAGGTCTGCTCGCGGGGGCAGCAGCCTAAGTAGGGAAGCCCAAACTTCCCTCTCCCCAGCTTTTCGTCCAGCTCTTCCTGGGGGATCCCAAAGCCTTCCCAGGCCAGCCAGGGAGACATAGTCTTCCCAACGTGTCCTGGGTCTCCTAGCGGTCTAATGTGCCCTATACACCTCCCTAGGGAGGCGTTCGGGTGGCAAATAATCATTAACTCAAAATTTAATGGCAGCAAAAAAGTTGTCACAGGGTCATTTTTACCACTGTGTTACGTGGCCTTTCCTTTTACCAACACTCAGTGAAGGTCTGGGAACTGAGGAGACACATTTTTGAAGTGCAATTCCTTCCCGTTCTTCCTTGATGTACAGCTTAAGTTGTTCAACAGTCTCCGTTGTGCTATTTTAGGCTTCATAATGCACCAATGGGACACAGGTCTGGACTACATGCAGGCCAGTCTAGTACCTGCACTCTTTTACTACGAAGCTACACTGTTGTAACACGTGGCTTCGCATCGTCTTGCTGAAATAAGCAGGGGCGTCCATGATAACATCGCTTTGATGGCAACATATGTTGCTCCAAAACCTGTATGTACCTTTCAGCATTAATGGAATCTAGGGGGAGGCGTGGCCTGCAGTCCTGCACCAAAGCAGGGTGTGTCCGGACCGGCTGCGAGACCAGCGACAGCTGCGTAGACTGCCCACCTGGGCCTTTTCTTCATCTAATCAACTGTCGCTCTGTTAAAAGGCAGCAGTTGTTGGAGTTGGAGCACGAGAGAGAGCGAGAGCGAGATTGACAGAAACTGAAGACAATTGCTGAAAAGCTCAATACAGACTATTCTGGTTAAAAAAAAATGTCTAAAAACCCTGAAAAGGAGCGGTGATGTCGGGTGATTGGTGGTCCGTTACACCTCTGCACAGTTTCCAAAAACAATTTGAAATGTGGACTCGTCAGACCACAGAACCCTTTTCCACTTTGCATCAGTCCATCTTAGATGAGCTCGGGCCCAGAGAAGCCGGTGGCATTTCTGGATGTTGTTGATAAATGGCTTCGGCTTTGCATAGTAGAGTTTTAACTTGAACTTAAAGATGTGGTGACCAACTGTAGTTATTGACAGTGGTTTTCTGAAGTGTTCCTGAGCCCATGTGGTGATATCCTTTACACACCGATGTCGCTTTTTGATGCAGTACCGCCTGAGGGATCCAAGGTCACTGGCATTCAATGTTACGTGCAGTGATTTCTCCAGATTCTCGGAACATTTTGATGATATTCCGGAGCATAGATGGTGAAATCCCTAAAGTCTCCGTTTTGGTATTTTAGGCTTCATAATGCACCACACATTTTCAATGGGACACTGGTCTGGACTACATGCAGGCCAGTCTAGTACCTGCACTCTTTTACTATGAAGCTACACTGTTATAACACGTGGCTTGGCGTCGTCTTGCTGAAATAAGCAGGGGCGTCCATGATAACGTTGCTTGGATGACAACATATGTTGCTCCAAAACCTGTATGTACCTTTCAGCATTAATGGTGCCTTCACAGATGTGTAAGTTACCCATGCCTTGGGCACTAATGCACCCCCATACCATCACACATGCTGGCTTTTCAACTTTGCGCCTATAACAATCCGGATGGTTCTTTTTCTCTTTGGTCCGAGGACGTCCACGGTTTCCAAAAACAAGCCGGCTGCGTTTCTGGGTGTTGTTGATAAATGGTTTTGGCTTTGCATAGTAGAGTTTTAACTTGCACTTAGAGATGTCATCATTTTCAAAATGGAGGAGGCTGATTTCAATCATTTGAAATCGCATAAAGGGAAGATTAAGAGCTATTCAGTAGGATTTAAGGTCCAAGCTATTGAATATGCTAAAAAGAACAGTAAGCAGCTATGTTTTATTAATATACCGTAGCTGCGTGTGTCAAATATGAGTCAATAAATGACTCCCGCCTCCTGGTGGTAGAGGGCGCTAGTGATCCTTCTTGCGACTACTCGGCTGCAGAAGAAGTGACAACAAGCAGCATGTGTTTATTTTTTCCTCTCGCTTGCACTTTTAACATGGAGGATTACATATCTAAAATAAAACACTTTTCTAAACTGGACTTTCAATGGAAGCAGGAGGTAATAAAGGAAGATCTCCATCGAGACAGAGAGACTTTTAAAACTGAAGAAAGATAAGGAAGACTTCTATAAACAAGTTATCGATGCTTTTGATCAGAAGGAGCTGCGCATGGACTTCATTTATAAGTAAAGGTAAGACCATAATAACGTTTTTTTTTATTAAATGTGCTTTTCATGATGGTATCCTTACATCACACTTAAATTTATAAGCGCAGGCCTAAATTTACCGCATGCCTTTGGTAAGCGCCGGCGTGAGAAAAGGTTTTAAAATAATTAGCACCCCGGCTGCAATTCAAGGAAATACGGTATTCCGTTTTTATTATTCTTGATTTTCGACACATTCTTAATTTGATCCAAGCCACCTTATTAGCGATTTTTCACCGCTATATTAATTTTTTAGTAACATTTACGACGTCCGTTGAATATAATTGAAATGGCATAAAAAATATTTACACAACCCCTTCCGTGCTCGGAGCTGGCTTTCTATTTCCCTGCCTCCCCGGTCTTGTCCGACGTGTCCTTCAGTCCAACAATTCCCTGCAGACGGGTCGATGCAGGCGGGACGGAGGCGGAGACACGGGCGCTCACTCAGAAAGGGCAGCGGCATGCACCGCTGCAAATGCTGCGCCTTATTAAATATACATCACCTGAGGCCAGGTTAAGGGTGACCCCTCTTTGTCTCCAACCTTGGCCTTTGGAACAAGGTGCGGTGTTGGATGCCACCATTAGGACTGAGGAAGACCCTAAAGGTGTCCAAGAGCAGAGGTGGGTAGAGTAGCCAGAAATTGTACTCAAGTAAGAGTACTGTTATTTTAGAGATGTATTACTCAAGTAAAAGTAAGGAATTGTCACCCAAATATTTACTTGAGTAAAAGTAAAAAGTATGTTGTGAAAAAACTACTCAAGTACTGAGTAACTGATGAGTAACCTGTTCCTTTAATGATGACGGCAACAAGTAATGCACAAAAACATAAAAATAGCAATGAACAAATTCAGAGCCAGGAATATCTCTTAAGCAACTAAAACAATAATATATATTAAAGGCCTACTGAAAGCCACTACTAGCGACCACGCAGTCTGATAGTTTATATATCAATGATGAAATATTAACATTGCAACACATGCCAATACGGCCGCTTTAGTTTACTAAATTGCAATTTTAAATTTCACGCGGAAGTATCCTGCTGAAAAGTCGCGGTATGATGACGCGTGTGCGTGATGTCACGCAGGGTAGAGGACATTTTGTTCCAGCACCGTTCCCAGCTATAAGTCGTCTCTTTTCATCGCATAATTCCACAGTATTCTGGACAACTGTGTTGCTGAAACTTTTGCGATTTGTTCAATGAATACTGGAGACGTCAAAGAAGAAAGCTGTAGGTGGGAAGCGGTGTATTGCGGCCGCCTTTAGCAACGCAAACACAGCCGGTTTTTCATTGTTTACATTCCTGAAAGATGATGGTGAAGCTTTACTATGGAACAGAGATGTCAAGCAAACACGGTTGGATTGGACCACACACACAAAGTACGGTCTATTATGCAGTGATCATTTCTAAAGATCGTGTTTCGAAAAGGGTCCCTTGCGAAGGGCAGAGATGGGCATCGCCACCACCCGACTGGTGCTGAAGAAAGGTGGGGGGCCGACCTTCAGGTTGTACAGGTACGACCATATAATCTCACTAAAACACTAGTAACACATTAAGCAGATAAGGGATTTTCCAGAATTATCCTGGTAAATGTGTCTAATAACATCTGAATCGCTCCCACTGTATAGTCTTTTTTTTTTAATCTAGTCATTCACTCTCACTTTCTTCATCCACGAATCTTTCATCCTCGCTCAAATTAATGGGGAAATTGTCGCTTTCTCGGTCCGAATCGCTCTCGCTGCTGGTGGCCATGATTGTAAACAATGTTCAGATGTGAGGAGCTCCACAACCCGTGACGTCACGCGCACATCGTCTGCTACTTCCGGTACAGGCAAGGCTTTTTTATTAGCGACCAAAAGTTGCAAACTTTATCGTGGATGTTCTCTACTAAATCCTTTCAGCAAAAATATGGCAAAATGATGAAGTATGACACATAGAATGGACCTGCTATCCCCGTTTAAATAAGAACATCTCATTTCAGTAGGCCTTGAAGCCTTGAATAGGTCAATAATTCAAAATTACTTCGATTTTGATTCATTATTATTTTTTAAAGAAAGAAACAGCCTGCATGGCAGCTTTGTGTTTTTAAAGCATTGCAACATTTTCTTGTTACATTTCACCTGTTTGCTCTTTTATACCGCTTTTTATGTTTTTTATCGTTTTCAATTGTAATTTTAAAATGTTAAGAATGACCTGCGGGCCCCAAATGGATCTTTGGACACCCCTGCTGTATCGTGACATGGCCTGAAAATATTGAGATATTAAAAAAAGGCCGTATCGCACTGTACTTAAAGGCCTACTGAAAGCCACTACTAGTGACCACGCAGTCTGATAGTTTATATATCAATGATGAAATATTAACATTCCAGCAAATGCAAATACGGCCTTTTTAGTTTACTAAGTTGCAATTTTAAATTTCCCGCAAAGTATCCTGTTAAAAACGTTGCGGTATGACGTCACGCATTGTAGAGGACATTTTGATCCAGCACCGATCCCAAATGTAAGTCGTCTGCTTTAATCGCATAATTCCACAGTATTCTGGACATCTGTGTTGCTGAATCTTTTGCAATTTGTTCAATGAATAATGGAGACGTCAAAGAAGAAAGCTGTAGGTGGGAAGCGGTGTATTGCGGCCGCCTTTAGCAACACAAACACAGCCGGTGTTTCTTTGTTTACATCCCCGAAAGATGAAGCTTTATTATGGAACAGAGCGGTCAAGCGAGCGTGGTTCCCTACCACATGTCAAACGGCAGGTTTCAGTGAGAAAATGGTGTTGATAAGCCGGCTCTTACCGTAGACATGAGCGGAGAGTTTGCGTCATTCTTCCTGCAGCTGCGGACTCTCTTGCTTCCTCCCACTGGCCGCCTCCGACCGTCGGATGGTTACACCGTGGTGGAGGGGGGAAAAAAAAATCTCAGCCCGGCTACCTTCGCCTCGTCGAGGAACGTGGCTTCCCTCAGAGACACTGGCAGTCACCACACCCGTGGCCACACCCCTCTGACTTTCAGGTTGTACAGGTACCATATAATCTCACTAAAACACTAATAACACAATAAGCAGATAAGGGATTTTTCAGAATTATCCTAGTAAATGTGTCTAATAACATCTGAATCACTCCCACTGTATAGTCTTTTTTTTTCTCTAGTCCTTCACTCTCACTTTCCTCATCCACAAATCTTTCATCCTCGCTCTCGCTGCTTTTCGAGAAGTATCCTGTTGAAAACGTCGTAGTATGATGACGCGTGCTGGTGACGTCACCGGTTGTAGCGGACATTTTGATCCGGCCCCGATCCCAACTATAAGTCGTCTGCTTTAATCGCATAATTCCACAGTATTCTGGACATTTGTGTTGCTGAATCTTTTGCAATTTGTTCAATGAATACTGGAGACATCAAAGAAGAAAGCTGTAGGTGGGAAGCGGTGTATTGCGGTCGCCTTTAGCAACACAAACACAGCAGGTGTTTCCTTGTTTACATTCCCGAAGGTGAAGCTTTACTATGGAACAGAGCGGTCAAACGAACATGGTTCCCTACCTTATCTCAAACGGCAGGTTTCAGTGAGAAAATTGTGTTAATAAGCCGGCTCTTACCGTAGACATGAGCGGAGAGTTTGTGTCATTCTTCCTTTCAGCAAAAATATGGCAAGATCGCGAAATGATCAAGTATGACATAGATTGGACCTGCTATCCCCGTTTAAATAAGAACATCTCATTTCAGTAGGCCTTTAAAAGTAGCATATATGAATGCAGTATGAAGAAGAATGTTTGAATGTAGACACATAGAATCATCATCCTGCTGTGATTATATGCATCAAGTGTTCATTCAAGGCTAAGGCAAAATATGCAGATATATATGGTGTATCCTGACATGGCGGAAAAATATGGAGATATTAAAAAAAGGTTTCTTTTTTTCCCCCTCTGGTTAAAATAACATTCACAACTTTCAAATACATAGTATTATTCTGGCTAAGTATTTCAGTGTTTTTTTTCCCCCTGTGAAATAGTCAGGGCCGGTAATATCCTCGCTCTTCTTCTCCTAACATCACCTGGTAAATTGCGGCGAGAGCACATCGCCGTCCTCTTCTTTTTTTTTTGGGTCAAAGCTAATAGCATCATGTCCTTCAGCAGGTGCTGCATTGTTGGCGGCGGGGCCATCTGGGCCTGTAATCCTTCAGAGGTGAACAAAGTGAATTTGAAAAAGGTCAGCGGCACAGACACCGGCAGCCGTGCGTTTGTGTGTTTGCCCTCTGACCTTCGCCGGGGCCGGGCTTACCGGGTCGCCGTGACAAAGTCGACCTTTCGCCGGGGAAAATAAAGCCACGGCGCGGCCGTCCTGTTCACGGGTAAACAAAAAGCATTTTATGTTCAATTGACAAGGACGAGGTTAATGAGGCTTATCTCAGGATGACAATCGGGCGTCCAAACAACCTTTAAAGGTGGATTCAAAAAGAGATTTTGTTGATAAGGAAACCTGCTGACCAATCACAATGACGGACACGTACATTCTACAAAAGCAGTAAAGTTGTCACGTTGTCCATCCATCCATCCATTTTCTACCGCTTATTCCCTTTCGGGGTCGCGGGGGGCGCTGGCGCCTATCTCAGCTACAATCGGGCGGAAGGCGGGGTACACCCTGGACAAGTCGCCACCTCATCGCAGGGCCAACACAGATAGACAGACAACATTCACACACTAGGGCCAATTTAGTGTTGCCAATCAACCTATCCCCAGGTGCATGTCTTTGGAGGTGGGAGGAAGCCGGAGTACCCGGAGGGAACCCACGCATTCACGGGGAGAACATGCAAACTCCACACAGAAAGATCCCAAGCCTGGATTTGAACCCAGGACTGCAGGACCTTCGTATTGTGAGGCAGACGCACTAACCCCTCTGCCACCGTGAAGCCGTTGTCACGTTGTGTAAAAGGTAAATAAAAAGAGAATACAACAAATCCTTCCATCCATCCATCCATCATCTTCCGCTTATCCGAGGTCGGGTCGCGGGGGCAGCAGCCTAAGCAGGGAAGCCCAGACTTCCCTCTCTCCAGCCACTTCGTCTAGCTCTTCCCGGGGGATCCCAAGGCGTTCCCAGGCCAGCCGGGAGACATAGTCTTCCCAACGTGTCCTGGGTCTTCCCCGTGGCCTCCTACCAGTCGGACGTGCCCTAAACACCTCCCTAGGGAGGCGTTCGGGTGGCATCCTGACCAGATGCCCGAACCACCTCATCTGGCTCCTCTCGATGTGAAGGAGCAGCGGCTTTACTTTGAGTTCCTCCCGGATGGCAGAGCTTCTCACCCTATCTCTAAGGGAGAGACCCAAACTCATTTGGGCCGCTTGTACCCGTGATCTTATCCTTTCGGTCATGACCCAAAGCTCATGACCATAGGTGAGGATGGGAATGTAGATCGACCGGTAAATTGAGAGCTTTGTCTTCCGGCTCAGCTCCTTCTTCACCACAACGGACCGGTACAACGTCCGCATTACTGAAGACGCCGCACCGATCCGCCTGTCGATCTCACCATCCACTCTTCCCTCACTCATGAACAAGACTCCGAGGTACTTGAACTCCTCCACTTGGGGCAGGGTCTCCTCCCCAACCCGGAGATGGCACAACAAATCCTTTCCAACTTATATTCAATTGACTAGACTGCAAGGACGAGATACTTAACCTTCCAACTGGAAAACGTTGTTATTTTTTGCAAATACTAGCTCATTTGGAATTTGATGCCTGCAACATGTTTCAAAGAAGCTGGCACAGGTGGCAAAAAAGACTGAGAAAGCTCAGGAATGCTCGTCAAAGACTTATTTGGAACAGTTGGGTGCCAGGATTGGGTATAAAAGCAGCTTGCATGAAATGCTCAGTCGTTCACAAGCAAGGACGGGGCGAGAGTCACCGCTTTGTCAACAAATGCCTGAGCAAATTGTTTAAGAACAACATTTCTCAACCAGCTATTGCAGGGGTCGGGAACCTTTTTGGCTGAGAGAGCCAAATATTTTAAAATGTATTTCCCTAAGAGCCATATAATGTTTTTTTTAACACTGAACACAATTAAACGCGTGCATTTTTAAGTAAGACCAACATTTCCAGAGTATAATAGGTCTCTTATTCTTTGTAATAACATTGTTATTCTGAAGCTAACTGTGGAGGGCGCGTGGCCTGCGAGCCTGCAGCAAAGCGGGATGTTGCAAGGACCGGCCTCGAAATCAGCGACAGGTGCGTAGAAGGCCCACCTGGGCCTTTTTATCTAATCACCTGTCGCTCTGTTTTAAGCAGCAGCCAGGAGGAGAGACAGGGTTGGGGCTGGAGCCAGAGCGCGAGTGAGGACGAAAGAGAAAAAGACAATTGCTGGAAAGCAACTGAGAGACTAATTGGAAAAAAAAATAAAACATTTACCCTAAAACAGGCTCTCGTGGTCTGAAGAACCCCCAGGAAGGCAAGCCCAACACTAACCAATAATAAATAAATTGCTTCTTACCATTAACGCAATTTCTTGAACATAAAAATGCCTGAGAATGTTTTATATTTTGAATGTTATTTTTAACACTGTGATTACAAGTGGAATTATTCATTACTTATCCTGTTAAGCAATGTCAGCTCAGATTTATCCGAGAGCCAGAGGCAGTCATCAAAAGAGCCACATCTGGCTCTAGAGCCATAGGTTCCCTACCCCTGAGCTATTGCAAGGATTTTAGAGATTTCACCATCTATGCTCCGTAATATCATCAAAAGGTTCAGAGAATCTGGAGAAACCACTGCACGTATGCCATTATACTATGAACCTTCGATCCCTCAGGCGGTACTGCATCAAAAAGCGACATCGGTGTGTAAAGGATATCACCACATGGGCTCTGGAACACTTCATAAAACCCCTGTCAGTAACTACAGTCGGTCGCTACATCTGTAAGTGCAAGTTAAAACTCTACTATGCAAAGCCATTTATCAACAACACCCAGAAACGCCGCCGGGTTCGCTGGGCCCGAGCTCATCTAAGATGGACTGATGCAAAGTGGAAAAGTGTTCTGTGGTTTGACAAGTTCACATTTTAAATCGTTTTTGGAAACTGTGGAGGGGTGCATTAGTGCCCAAGGCATGGGTAACTTACACATCTGTGAAGGCACCATTAATGCTGAAAGGTACATACAGCTTTTGGAACAACATATGTTGTCATCCAAGCAACGTTATCATGGACAGTTTTCACTTGAATATAAGTTGAAAAGGGTTTGCAAATCACTGTATTCTCTTTTTATTTACCATTTACACAACGTGACAACTTCACTGCTTTTGGGTGTTGTGGATACAAGACCATGACGGGCGTGCGGGTGCGGAACTTGGATACATTTTGTGCACAAAGATGTTTAACTCTGGTGTCCAGCAGAGGAAAACATGTGTGTTCATGGCTTACGCAGCATTTTTCTTTTGCATTTAGATTCGATCCTGCAGCATTTATTGTGTTAATGGCTTACGCAGCATTTTTCTTTTGCATTTTTTTTCAACCCTGCAGCATTTATGAGCGTTTATGGCTTAAGAAACGTTTTTCTTTTGCATTTGTTTTCAATCCTGCAGCATTTATGTGTGTTTATGGCTTAAGAAACATTTTTCTTTTACATTTGTTTTCAATCCTGCAGCATTTATGAGCGTTTATGGCTTAAGAAACATTTTTCTTTTACATTTGTTTTCAATCCTGCAGCATTTATGAGCGTTTATGGCTTAAGAAACATTTTTCTTTTACATTTGTTTTCAATCCTGCAGCATTTATGAGCGTTTATGGCTTAAGAAACATTTTTCTTTTACATTTGTTTTCAATCCTGCAGCATTTATGAGCGTTTATGGCTTAAGAAACATTTTTCTTTTGCATTTGTTTTCAATCCTGCAGCATTTATGAGCGTTTATGGCTTAAGAAACATTTTTCTTTTACATTTGTTTTCAATCCTGCAGCATCTATGTGTGTTTATGGCTTAAGAAACATTTTTCTTTTACATTTGTTTTCAATCCTGCAGCATTTATGTGTGTTTATGGCTTAAGAAAAATTTTTCTTCTGCATTTGGTTCCGATCCTGCAGCATCTATGTGTGTTTATGGCTTAAGAAACGTTTTTCTTTTGCATTTGTTTTCAATCCTGCAGCATTTATGTGTGTTTATGGCTTAAGAAACATTTTTCTTTTACATTTGTTTTCAATCCTGCAGCATTTATGTGTGTTTATGGCTTAAGAAACGTTTTTCTTTTGCATTTGTTTTCAATCCTGCAGCATTTATGAGCGTTTATGGCTTAAGAAAAATTTTTCTTCTGCATTTGGTTCCGATCCTGCAGCATCTATGTGTGTTTATGGCTTAAGAAACGTTTTTCTTTTGCATTTGTTTTCAATCCTGCAGCATTTATGTGTGTTTATGGCTTAAGAAACATTTTTCTTTTACATTTGTTTTCGACACTGCAGTGTTTATGGCTTATGCAACGTTTTTCTTTTGCATTTGTTTACGATCCTGCAGCAATTATGTGCGTTTATGGCTTACGCAGCATTTTACTTTTGCATTTAGTTTCGATCCTGCAGCATTTATGTGCGTTTATGGCTTAAGAAACATTTTTCTTTTGCATTTGGTTCCGATCCTGCAGCGTTTATGTGCGTTTATGACTTAAGCAACATTTTTCTTTTGCATTTTCTTTCGACCTTGCAGAGTTTATGTGTGTTAATGGCTTATGCAACATTTTTCTTTTGCATTTGTTTACGATCCTGCATCAATTACGTACGTTTATGGCTTACACATCATTTTTCTTTTGCATTTTTTTTCAACCCTGCAGCATTTATGTACGTTTATGGCTTAAGCAACATTTTTCATTTGCATTTTTTTTCGACCTTGCAGAGTTTATGTGTGTTAATGGCTTATGCAACATTTTTCTTTTGCATTTGTTTTCAATCCTGCAGCATCTATGAGTGTTTATGGCTTAAGAAACATTTTTCTTTTGCATTTGTTTTCGACACTGCAGTGTTAATGGCTTATGCAACGTTTTTCTTTTGGATTTGTTCACGATCCTGCAGCAATTATGTGCGTTTATGGCTTACGCAGCATTTTACCTTTGCATTTAGTTTCGATCCTGCAGCTTTATGTGTGTTTATGGCTCACGCAGCATTTTTCTTTTGCATTTAGATTCGATCCTGCAGCATTTGTTGTGTTTATGGCTTACGCAGCATTTTTCATTTGCATTTTTTTTCAACCCTGCAGCACTTATGTGCGTTTATGGCTTAAGAAACATTTTTCTTCTGCATTTGGTTCCGATCTTGCAGAGTTTATGTGCGTTAATGGCTTGCGCAACATTTTTCTTTTGAATTTGTTTTCGACCCTGCAGCATTCATGTGTGTTTATGGCTTATGCAACATTTTCTTCTACATTTGGTTTCGATCCTGCAGCCGTGATGTACGTTTATGGCTTATGCAACATTTTTCTTTTGCGTTTGTTTTCGATCCTGCAGAGTTTATGTGCGTTTATGGCTTATGCAACATTTTTCTTTTGCATTTAGTTTCGATTCTGCAGCGTTTTTGTGCGTTTATGGCTTATGCAACATTTTTATTTTGCATTTGTTTTTGACCCTGCAGCATTTACGTGCGTTTATGGCTTATGCAACATTTTTGCTTTGCAATTTTTTTTTATCTTGAAGTGTTAATGGCTTTTATAACATTTTTCTTTTGCATTTGTTTTCAACCCTGCAGTATTTATGTGCGTTTATGACTTACACAACATTTTTCTCTTGCATTTGTTTTCAACCCTGCAGCGTTTATGTGCGTTTATGGCTCATGCAACATTTTCTTTTGCATTTGGTTTCGATCCTGCAGTGTTTTTGTGCGTTTATGGCTTATGCAACATTTTCTTTTACATTTGTTTTCGATCCTGCAGAGTTTATGTGCGTTAATGGCTTGCGCAACATTTTTCTTTTGCATTTGTTTTCAACCCTGCAGCGTTTATGTGCGTTTATGGCTTAAGAAACATTTTTCTTCTGCATTTGGTTTCAATCCTGCAACGTTTATGTGCGTTTATAGTTTATGCAATATTTTTCTTTTGCATTTGTTTTCAATCCTGCAGCGTTTACGTGCGTTTATGGCTCATGCAACATTTTCTTTTGCATTTGTTTTCAATTCCGCAGTGTTAATGGCTTTTGCAACATTTTTCTTTTGCAATTGTTTTCGACTTTGCAGCGTTTGTGTGTTTATGGCTTATTTAACATTTTTCTTTTGCATTTGTTTTCGACCCTGCAGCGATTATGTGCATTTATGGCTTAAGCAACATTTTTCTTTGGAATTGTTTTCGATCCTGCAGCGTTTATGTGCGTTTATGGCTAAAGAAACATTTTTCTTCTGCATTTGGTTCCGATCCTGCAGCGTTTCTGTGCGTTTATGGCTTATGCAACATTTTTCTGTTGCATTTGTTTTGGACCCTGCAGCGTTTGTGTGTTTACGGCTTACTTAACATTTTTCTTTTGTATTTGTTTTCAACCCTGCAGCATTTATGTGCTTGCAGAATTTTCATGAAGCTGGCCCTATCTACCTAAGGTTTGCGTGTACTAAAACACGTGCAAACTTGATAGCGCACGCAAAGCTGATGCGTCTCTCCAATGAGCAAAATAGAGATTATGTACTCCAATGCCATGATTTGTTGTGATCTGTGATGTGCTGCAATTCCTGACTTTTCTTTGAATCTTTTAGAACTCTCGTTAAATAGCAATTTCCAATTGCTTTTCTCTGCCATTGTGACGCTCCAGCTTACGTTCGGTGGCGGTGTTGCCTTACGGTCAGCGTTTCATTGACGTGCTTCCCAGGCCGTCACACACTTCCCAGGCGTTAACGAGCGAGCACTTATTGAGCAAAGGTGCAGAATGTGCAGCTGTAGTGCTAACCGCCTGGATGCTATCCAGCCGCAAACTTGGCCCGGGTCGCCCCCCCCCTCTCCAACCCGCATCTTTTTTTATTTTTAATAGTACTTTAAGCAAGCCAACAACAAACACCTCCAGACATGAGCTAACTTTAGCCTTTGTTTTTTGCAATACAATGCACTTTTGACAAAGACTTGGACTATGGTGTGGATTGTTTTCCCGTGGTGCAAAGCCATTGGAGCGGACACGGCGTGAAGGTAAAGACGTCTTTTAATTCTACTATAAAAAGGAACAAACAAAAGACGCGTACAAGGCAGAGAACAAACTTGGCTGTGAGAACAAAGCTACCGTATTTCCTTGAATTGCCGCCGGGTACATAGTGTGCGCCTGCCTAGAATGTAAATGGTAAATAAAAAGAGAATACAATGATGTGCAAATCCTTTTCAATGGGTCAAACTTGTTTCGCAAAATGTTATTTTTATTAGCATATGCCTAGGATTTCCACCGGGTCAAACTCGTCACGTCACGAGTGACACTTCACCTGTCATCATTTTCAAAATGGAGGAGGCTTATTTCAATCATTTGAAATCGCATAAAGGGAAGAAGATTAAGAGCTATTCAGTAGGATTTAAGGTCCAAGCTATTGAATATGCTAAAAAGAACAGAAAGCAGCTATGTTTTATTAATATACCGTAGCTGCGTGTGTCAAATATGAGTCATTAAATGACTCCCGCCTCCTGGTGGTAGAGGGCGCTAGTGATCCTTCTTGCGACTACTCGGCTGCAGAAGAAGTGACAACAAGCAGCGAGAGTGAGCAGCGATCGTTTATTTTTTCTTCTCGCTTGCACTTTTAACATGGAGGATTACATATCTAAAATAAAAAACTTTTCTGAACTGGATTTTAAACCTTCTCTGCATTGTGTGGTCACGCTGGTGCTTCCTGCTTTTAAGCGGCCATCTTGAGACGGCAGCAGCATCAGCGCAGTGGTTCTTTGAAGGCTCGTAAAATCAAAACCGCAGCAGTAAGAAAAATTATTTGCGCAACTTTTAATGAGAAGGATTCAATCTCTGTCCTGTGCGAGTTTGAAACCGAAAAAACAAACGCGCTCAGAGGAGATAATTGAAAAAAGGTGACAGGTTTTTACATAACTTTTGTTTTGAAGGGGTAATTGCCAACTTCCTGTTGATTTTCGCTGAAGGATGTCAATTAATAGGTCTAAGTGACACCTACATAAAGGTTTTTGTTTCATGTCTCTACGACATTCCTACCGGGAGTTACAAGCAGTTTTGTCTGTTTTCTTCCCAAGAGCAGTTTTGTCACTGTTGTGTTCCTAGGGGGCGCTAGAGCACGATTTTGAGTTTTGGGGCTTGTTTTTAATTTTTTTTATTAAATCGCAATTTTCACCTGTCCTGATGTGTTTGTCGAGTTTGGTGAGTTTTGAAGCATTTTAAGGGGGTCAAATTACAGCTCAAAGAGGCAAAAATTACGTTTTTTAGGAAACTTTTGTTTTGAAGGGGTTTTGGCCAACTTTCTGTTGATTTTTGCTGAAGGAGGTCAGGGTATGAAATCTAGGTCTAAGTCAGACCTACATAGAGGTTTTTGTTTCATGTCTCTACGACATTCCTACCGGAAGTTACAAGCAGTTTTGTCTGTTTTCTTCCCAAAAGCAGTTTTGTCAGTGTTTTATTCCTAGGGGGCGCTAGAGCGCAATTTAAATTTTTGGGGCTTGTTTTTTTTTTTTATTAGATCGCAATTTTCACCTGTCCTGATGTGTTTGTCGAGTTTGCTGAGTTTTGAAGCATTTTAAGGGGGTCAAATTACAGCTCAGTTTGCATGTTCTCCCCGTGAATGCGTGGGTTCCCTCCGGGTACTCCGGCTTCCTCCCGCCTCCAAAGACATGCACCTGGGGATAGGCCCCTCCCACCTCCAAAGACATGCACCTGGGGATAGGTTGATTGGCAACACTAAATGGTCCCTAGTGTGTGAATGTTGTCTGTCTATCTGTGTTGGCCTTGCGATGAGGTAGCGACTTGTCCAGGGTGTACCCCGCCTCCCGCTCGATTGTAGCTGAGATAGGCGTCAGCGCCCCCCGCGACCCCAAAAGTGAATAAGCGGTAGGAAATGGATGGATGGAGTAGGAAGTAACCTTTTGGATCCCCAATAATTTTAGTGCAATTTTTTTTTGTGTCATTTCTAAAAAAAATAATAACAAATTGAAATCAATGGTGTTATGTTTTGACATTTTTAAGGCTCCAATTATTCAATGATCTCAAGTATTCCACTTTAAAATTCTATTGGGGGAAACAATTGCATATTTTGTGTTTTTTTTCCATAACAAAACAGGGTTTTTTTTGACAAAAAGGGCATACAACTGAAATCTTTAAAAACGTTATATTGACGGATAGACCTAATGTTGATCTAGAGATTGAAACCTTGAATAACAATAATACAAAATAATGACACATTTGAAATATTTTTTGGACCAAAATCCTTTGGGGTCCCTGGGATCAAGCCTGAGTGGAGGTCTAAATGTATGTTTTTATACATATATTGTATTTGTTTTTGAAATAAAAACATATCAAAATGGCCCCATTTTGCTTTGATATTTTAGTTCGCGGCCCTCAGTGGAAAAAGTATGGACACTCCTAGCTTAAAGACTCCGCTGAGAAAAAAACAAAATACAACAAAAACCACCCCGCGAATGCCCACGTCGTGGTCAGGGACAACGCACGCAGTTTGGCAAAAGCTACGATGGAGTTTGGTGTAGCTAGTCTGCCCTGCATGATGCACTCTTTGCAGCTTGCAATGAACGGAGCTGCCCTGTCTCAACGCAGCATTTCAGAAGCTCTGACTGACTGCTAGGCCACTTCAAGCACTCACCACCAGCTTGCAGCACAGTTGTGTTACTCATACAAATACGTTAGAGCAGTTTATATTTTCCTGTTATACAGTATGCCAGGCAGTCTACTAAGGGAGGACTATGTTATTGTTTACTTTATTACTCTAGTATACTCTGGGCTGCTTTTGTAGCTGTTGTTTTGAGGCATGTTTAAAAAAATAAAAATAAAATAATGCACATTGTGGGGGTCCGTTCCCTGTATGATCAGTGCCAGAACTTGGTCCGCATTGCCGGCAGTAAGTCGAACACATTTCCAGTGAGGGTTGGACTCCGCCAAGACTGTCCTTTGTCACCGATTCTGTTCATAACTTTTATGGACAGAATTTCTAGGCGCAGTCAAGGCGTTGAGGGGTTCCGGTTTGGTAACCGCAGGATTAGGTCTCTGCTTTTTGCAGATGATGTGGTCCTGATGGCTTCATCTGACCGGGATCTTCAGCTCTCACTGGATCGGTTCGCAGCCGAGTGTGAAGCGACCGGAATGAGAATCAGCACCTCCAAGTCCGAGTCCATGGTTCTCGCCCGGAAAAGGGTGGAGTGCCATCTCCGGGTTGGGGAGGAGACCCTGCCCCAAGTGGAGGAGTTCAAGTTCCTAGGAGTCTTGTTCACGAGTGGGGGAAGAGTGGATGGTGAGATCGACAGGCGGATCGGTGCGGCGTCTTCAGTAATGCGGACGTTGTACCGATCCGTTGTGGTGAAGAAGGAGCTGAGCCGGAAGGCAAAGCTCTCAATTTACCGGTCGATCTACGTTCCCATCCTCACCTATGGTCATGAGCTTTGGGTCATGACCGAAAGGATAAGATCACGGGTACAAGCGGCCGAAATGAGTTTGGGTCTCTCCCTTATAGATAGGGTGAGAAGCTCTGCCATCCGGGAGGAACTCAAAGTAAAGCCGCTGCTCCTCCACATGGAGAGGAGCCAGATGAGGTGGTTCGGGCATCTGGTCAGGATGCCACCCGAACGCCTCCCTTGGGAGGTGTTTAGGACACGTCCAACCGGTAGGAGGCCACGGGGAAGACCCAGGACACGTTGGGAAGACTATGTCTCCCGGCTGGCCTGGGAACGCCTCGGGATCCCCCGGGAAGAGCTAGACGAAGTGGCTGGGGAGAGGGAAGTCTGAGTTTCCCTGCTTAGGCTGTTGCCCCCGCGACCCGACCTCGGATAAGCGGAAGATGATGGATGGATGGATGGCATTGTGAAAGTCAAAGTATAGTATTTCCCATAGTTGTAGTGCGTATCAGGATGATCTCAGGGAGAGCATGTCCCAAATTCCAAGCTGCTGTTTTGAGGCATGTAAATAAATCAATAATAAATATGGCAGTGCCATGTTGGCATTTTTTTTCCATAACTTGAGTTCATTTATTTTGGAAAACCCTGCTATTTTTTTTTAATGCAGGGGTCACCAACGCCTTAAAAGGACCAGATGAGTCGCCCGCTGGCCTGTTCTAAAAATAGCTCAAATAGCAGCACTTACCAGTGAGCTGCCTCTATTTTTTTTTTTTTTTTTTATTTACTAGCAAGCTGGTCTCGCTTTGCTGGACATTTTTAATTCTAAGAGAGACAAAACTCAAATAGAATCTGAAAATCCAAGAAAATATTTTAAAACCTTGGTCTTCACTTGTTTAGATAAATTCATTTGTTTTTTTTACTTTGCTTCTTATAACTTTCAGAAAGACACTTTTGGAGAAAAAATACAATCTTAAAAATTATTTTAGGACTTTCAAACACATATACCTTTTTACCTTTTAAATTCCTTCCTCTTCTTTCCTGACAATTTAAATCAATGTTGAAGTATTTTTTTTTTTTTTTGTAAAGAATAATAAATAGATTCTAATTTAATTCTTCATTTTAGCTTCTGTTTTTTCGACAAAGAATATTTGTGAAATATTTCTTCAAACTTATTATAATTAAAATTCAAAAATAATGATTTGTCTTTGTTAGAAATATAGCTTGGTCCAATTTGTTATATATTCTAACAAAGTGCAGATTGGATTTTAACCTATTTAAAACATGTCATCAAAATTCTAAAATTAATCTTAATCAGGAAAAATTACTAATGATGTTCCATAAATTATTTCAAAAAGATTCGAATTAGCCATGTCACACCTATGGACCATGTTTTGTTTTGTCATGTTATGTTTTGATTTTGGACATTCAGTCACGTTTTGCACTTCCTGGTTTTGTTTGTTTCCATGCCAACTCATTACTTTTCACCTGTCACGTCCCTGTTCTCAGCCTCACCTGTTTTCACTATTGATCAGAACTATTTAAGTCACTCTTTTTCTTGTCTTCGTCCTGGGATCTTCTCACTCTACCCATGTTGTTCAAACCTTCACATCCTCGTCCACAGTTCCATGCCGTGTACGTTTTTTTGTATTCATGCCATTGTGCTAGTTTTGTTTTGTTTGTATATAGTCATGCCATTGTGCTGTTTTGTTTTAAGTATAGTATATATTTTTATCCGCCACAGAGCGCGTCCTTGGTTGACCTTTTTTGTAGTTTGTTTGTTTATTTAATAAATATCATGTACCTGAATTCACGCCTGGCTCGTCCTGTGATCCCTCTGCGTCGAAGGAGCACACGCAATCCATGTCCAAGCCAAGTTATGACAAGCTTCTTTTTTTCGGCTGAATTTTGAATTTTAAAGAGTCAAAATGTATGTATAAAAATATGTATCTGTTTCTGTATATATTTATTGTGAGAAATCAATAAGATGATCAGTGTTTCCACAAAGATGAATATCATTAATTGTTAATAATAACACAGAGTTAAAGGTAAATTGAGCAAATTGGCTATTTCTAGCAATTTATTTAAGTGTGTATCAAACTGGTAGCCCTTGGCATTAATCAGTACCCAAGAAGTAGTTCTTGCTTTCAAAAAGGTTGCTGACCCCTGCTTTAATGCATCCAGCGGGGGCATCACCACAAAAATAGGCATATTAATGTGTTCATTCCACCACTGTATATATCGGTATCGGTTGATATCGGAATCGGTTTTCAAGAGTTGAACAATATCGGAAATCTCTATTTACTAACATTGATTTTTAGTCTGTAACAGAAAATATTTGAAGTGCAACATTTTTAAACTGATTAATACTGAGCCATATATTTGAATAAAATCATTTAATAATAATACGTACAAATTGCTTAGCAACATTACAATACAAGAAAACGCCAACAATTTATTATTATTTCTTATATTTTTTAATCAAACGGAGTAAAGTCCGGGTTGATGGGGACAATGAACATGTTTTGTAGTGCACAGCTAATGAAGCATGGACCCCGGGGTGCAACACACGGGGCCCCCCACTATTGGAGTTACGTTAGGGTGAGGGTAAATGTCTGGTGGGAAGTGAGAAGTATTCCATGTGACATTGACCAGGCAGGGTTGCTGGCAACATGTGTCAGTGTCAGCGGACGTTAACCCACATTCCCGGCACACGGGAAACGAAAAGGTCGCCTCCTGAACGAGATGATCTTTGGCGTGCTCGGCTTTAAAGGGGAACATTATCAGCAGACCTATGTAAGCGTCAATATATACCTTGATGGTGCAGAAAAAAGACCATCTATCTTTTTAACCGATTTCCGAACTCTAAATGGGTGAATTTTGGCGAATTAGACGCCTTTCTGTTTATCGCGCTGGAGGCGATGACGTCAGAATGTGACGTCGCCGAGGTAACACAGCCGCCATTTTCATTTTCAACACATTGTAAACATTGGGTCTCAGCTCTGTTATTTTCCGTTTTTTCGACTATTTTTTGGAACCTTGGAGACATCATGCCTCGTGGGTGTGTTGTCGGAGGGTGTAACAACACTAACAGGGAGGGATTCAAGTTGCACCACTGGCAAGAAATCTGCCGCCAGACCCCCATTGAATGTACCAAAGTCTCTCCACATTTTACCGGCGTTGACAGACATGGCACAGAGATGTATGGATAACCTGCAGATGCATTTGCAACGATTAAGTCAACGAAATCACAAAGGTGAGTTTTGTTGTTGTTGATTTATGTGCTAATCAGACATATTTGGTTGCGGCGTGACTGCCAACTAATCGATGCTAACATGCTACGCTAATCGATGCTAACATGCTATTTACCGGCGATGCTAATGCAGACATGGCACAGAGATGTATGGATAACCTGCAGATGCATTTGCAACGATAGTCAACAAAATCACAAAGGTGAGTTTTGTTGATGTTGACTGCCAGCTAATCGATGCTAACATGCTACGCTAATCGACGCTAACATGCTATTTACCGGCGGTGCTAAAGCAGACATGGCACAGAGATGTATGGATAACCTGCAGATGCATTTGCAACTATATTACGTTTCCTTCCACCCACATTTAATGCGAAACAAACACTTACCAATCGACGGATTTAAGTTGCTCCAGTGTCACAAGATGCGAAAGTCCTGATTGTTTGGTCTCCACATTTTACCGGCGTTGACAGACATGGCACAGAGATGTATGGATAACCTGCAGATGCATTTGCAATGATAAAGTCAAAGAAATCACAAAGGTGAATTTTGTTGTTGTTGATTTATGTGCTTATCAGACATATTTGGTTGCGGCGTGACTGCCAACTAATCGATGCAAACATGCTACGCTAATCGATGCTAACATGCTATTTACCGGCGATGCTAATGCAGACATGGCACAGAGATGTATGGATAACCTGCAGATGCATTTGCAACGATAGTCAACAAAATCACAAAGGTGAGTTTTGTTGATGTTGACTGCCAGCTAATCGATGCTAACATGCTACGCTAATTGACGCTAACATGCTATTTACCGGCGGTGCTAAAGCAGACATGGTACAGAGATGTATGGATAACCTGCAGATGCATTTGCAACTATATTACGTTTCCTTCCACCCACATTTAATGCGAAACAAACACTTACCAATCGACGGATTTAAGTTGCTCCAGTGTCACAAGATGCGAAAGTCCTGATTGTTTGGTCTCCACATTTTACCGGCGTTGACAGACATGGCACAGAGATGTATGGATAACCTGCAGATGCATTTCCATCCATCCATCCATTTTCTACCGCTTATTCCCTTTCGGGGTCGCGGGGGGCGCTGGCGCCTATCTCAGCTACAATCGGGCGGAAGGCAGGGTACACCCTGGACAAGTGGCCACCTCATCGCAGGGCCAACACAGATAGATTCACACTCACATTCACACACTAGGGCCAATTTAGTGTTGCCAATCAAACTATCCCCAGGTGCATGTCTTTGGAGGTGGGAGGAAGCCGTTTGTAACGATTAAGTCAATGAAATCACAAAGGTGAGTTTTGTTGATGTTGACTTATTTGCTAATCAGACATATTTAATCTTCTTCCCTTTATGCGATTTCAAATGATTGAAATCAGCCTCCTCCATTTTGAAAATGATGACAGGTGAAGTGTCACTCGTGACGTGACGAGTTTGACCCGGTGGAAATTCTAGGCATATGCTAATTATTTGGCGAAACGAGTTTGACCCAGAGAAATTCTAGACATGCGCTAATAAAATAATATTTTGCGAAACGAGTTTGACCCGGCAGTAATTCTAGGCAGGCGCATACTATATACCCGGCGGCAATTCAAGGAAATACGGTAGAATGATTTGCGTGGGTGCCATGATTGGGTATAAAAGCAGTCATTCACAAACAAGCACGGGGGCGAGGGTCACCACTTTGTCAACGAATGCCTGAGCAAATTGTTCAAGAACAACATTTCTCAACCAGCTGTTGCAAGGAATTTAGGGATTTCACCATCTATGCTCCGTAAAATCCTCAAAAGGTTTTCTCTCCCGGAAAAGGGTGGAGTGCCATCTCCGGGTTGGGGAGGAGACCCTGCCCCAAGTGGAGGAGTTCAAGTACCTAGGAGTCTTGTTCACGAGTGAGGGAAGAGTGGATAGTGAGATCGACAGGCGGATCGGTGCGGCGTCTTCAGTAATGCGGACGTTGTACCGATCCGTTGTGGTGAAGAAGGAGCTGAGCCGGAAGGCAAAGCTCTCAATTTACCGGTCGATCTACGTTCCCATTCTCACCTATGGTCATGAGCTTTGGGTCATGACCGAAAGGATAAGATCACGGGTACAAGCGGCCCAAATGAGTTTCCTCCGCCGTGTGGTGGGTCTCTCCCTTAGAGATAGGGTGAGAAGCTCTGCCATCCGGGAGGAACTCAAAGTAAAGCCGCTGCTCCTCCACATGGAGAGGAGCCAGATGAGGTGGTTCGGGCATCTGGTCAGGATGCCACCCGAACGCCTCCCGAGGGAGGTGTTTAGGGCACGTCCAACCGGTAGGAGGCCACGGGGAAGACCCAGGACACGTTGGGAAGACTGTGTCACCCTGTTGGCCTGGGAACCCCTCGGGATCTCCTGGGAAGAGCTAGACGAAGTGGCTGGGGAAAGGGAAGTCTGGGCTTCCCTGCTTAGGCTGCTGCCCCCGCGACCCGACCTCGGATAAGTGGAAGAAGATGGATGGATGGATGGACATATTTAGTCGCGGCGTGACTGCCAGTTAATTGATGCTAACATTTTACGCTAATCGACGCTAACATGCTATTTACCGGCGGTGCTGAAGCAGACATGGCACAGAGATGTATGGATAACCTGCAGATGCATTTGTAACGATAAAGTCACAGTAATCACAAAGGTGAGTTTTGTTGATGTTGACTGCCAGCTAATCGATGCTAACATGCTAGGCTAATTGATGCTAACATGCTATTTACCGGCGGTGCTAAAGCAGACATGGCACAGAGATGTATGGATAACCTGTAGATGCATTTGCAACTATATTACGTTTCCTTCCACCCACATTTAATGCGAAACAAACACTTACCAATCGACGGATTTAAGTTGCTCCAGTGTCAAAAGATGCCAAAGTCATGATCGTTTAGTCCGCATATTTTACCGGCGATGCTAACGCAGCTATTCGGCCATGCTATGGCTATGAATAGCGTCAATAGCTATTCGCTCAATAGCTTCAGTTTCTTCTTCAATACTTTCATACTCCAACCATCTGTTTCAATAAATGCGTAATCTGTTGAATCGCTTAAACCGCTGAAATCCGAGTTTGAATCCGAGCTAATGTCGCTATATCTTGCTGTGGTATTCCCATTGTTTGTTTACATTGGCAGCACTGTGTGACGTCACAGGGAAATGGCCAGTGTCTTCGCAGAGAGCGAAAAAAAAAAAGGCACTTTAAAGCTTTTTTTAGGGATATTCCGGGACCGGTAAAATTAAAAAAAAAAAATCAAAAAATACAACAAGCCACTCAATCAATCAATCAATGTTTATTTATATAGCCCCAAATCACAAATGTCTCAAAGGACTGCACAAATCATTACGACTACAACATCCTCGGAAGAACCCACAAAAGGGCAAGGAAAACTCACACCCAGTGGGCAGGGAGAATTCACATCCAGTGGGACGCCAGTGACAATGCTGACTATGAGAAACCTTGGGGAGGACCTTAGATGTGGGCAACCCCCCCCCTCCCTCTAGGGGACCGAAAGCAATGGATGTCGAGTGGGTCTAACATGATGCTGCGAAAGTTCAATCCATAGTGGCTCCAAGACAGCAGTGAGAGTCCCATCCACAGGAGACCATCTCAAGCGGAGGCGGATCAGCAGCGTAGAGATGTCCCCAATTGATACAGGCGAGCGGTCCATCCTGGGTCCCGACGAGCGGTCCATCCTGGGTCTCGACTCTGGACAGCCAGTACTTCATCCATGGTCATCGGACCGGACCCCCTCCACAAGGGAGGGGGGGACATAGGAGAAAGAAAAGAAGCGGCAGATCAACTGGTCTAAAAAGGAGGTCTATTTAAAGGCTAGAGTATACAGATGAGTTTTAAGGTGAGACTTAAATGCTTCTACTGAGGTGGCATCTCGAACTGTTACCGGGAGGGCATTCCAAAGTACTGGAGCCCGGAATGAAAACGCTCTATAGCCCGCAGACTTTTTTTGGGCTCTAGGAATCACTAATAAGCCGGAGTCTTTTGAACGCAGATTTCTTGCCGGGACATATGGTACAATACAATCGGCAAGATAGGCTGGAGCTAGACCGTGTAGTATTTTATACGTAAGTAGTAAAACCTTAAAGTCACATCTTAAGTGCACAGGAAGTCAGTGCAGGTGAGCCAGTACAGGTATATATGTATGTATATATGTATATAAAGGTATATACAGTATAGGTATATATGTATGTATATATGTATATAAAGGTATATACAGTATAGGTATATATGTATGTATATATGTATATAAAGGTATATACAGTATAGGTATATATGTATGTATATATGTATATAAAGGTATATACAGTACAGGCGTAATGTGATCAAACTTTCTTGTTCTTGTCAAAAGTCTAGCAGCCGCATTTTGTACCAACTGTAATCTTTTAATGCTAGACATGGGGAGACCCGAAAATAAGACGTTACAGTAATCGAGACGAGACGTAACAAACGCATGGATAATGATCTCGGCGTCTTTAGTGGACAAAATGGAGCGAATTTAGCGATATTACGGAGATGAAAGAAGGCCGTTTTAGTAACGCTTTTAATGTGTGCCTCAAAGGAGAGAGTTGGGTCGAAGATAACACCCAGATTTTTTACCGAGTCGCCTTGTTTAATTGTTTGGTTGTCAAATGTTAAAGTTGTATTATTAAATAGAGGTCGGTGTCTAGCAGAACCGATAATCAGCATTTCCGTTTTTTTGGCGTTAAGTTGCAAAAAGTTAGCGGACATCCATTGTTTAATTTCATTAAGACACGCCTCCAGCTGACTACAATCCGGCGTGTTGGTCAGCTTTAGGGGCATGTAGAGTTGGGTGTCATCAGCATAACAGTGAAAGCTAACACCGTATTTGCGTATGATGTCACCTAGCTGGCAGCATGTAGATGCTGAAGAGTGCAGGGCCAAGGACCGAACCCTGGGGAACTCCACACGTTACCTTAACGTAGTCCGAGGTCACATTGTTATGGGAGACACACTGCATCCTATCAGTAAGATAAGAGTTAAACCAAGACAGGGCTAAGTCTGACATACCAATTCGTGTTTTGATACGTTCTAATAAAATATTATGATCGACGGTATCGAAAGCAGCGCTAAGATCGAGGAGCAGCAACATAGATGACGCATCAGAGTCCATCGTTAGCAATAGATCATTAGTCAATTTTGCGAGGGCTGTCTCAGTCGAGTGATTCGCCCTGAAACCGGATAGAAAGGTTTCACATAGATTGTTAAACGCTAAGTGTTCATTTAAGCTGCTCTGCAACAATTTTTTCGAGGATTTTCGAAATAAAGGGAAGGTGAGACACCGGTCGGTAGTTTACCATGAGGTCAGGATCGAGGTTAGGTCTTTTAAGGAGAGGATGAATAACCGCTTTTTTGAATGCTAGGGGAACAGTGCCCGAGGAAAGTGATAAGTTTATAATATTTAGCACTGATGGACCTAATAATACAAAAAGCTCCTTGATAAGTTTCCCAGGAAGTGGGTCAAGTAAACATGTTGTTTGTATTATTCCATTTACACGTTGTAACAATTCTTCTAGTGTTATTTCCTCAAAACGAGAGAAACTATTTTGGATATTTGCAGTATCCGCCGTATATACCATCGTATCTGTGTTAATAGAACCCAGTTGTAGCTGGGACGCATTGTCTTTAATCTCCTTTCTAATAAGTTCAATTTTCTTATTAAAGAACTTCATAAAGTCATCTGCCGAATGGGTGGAGCTACTGGAAGGAGTCCCTGGTTGGGTTAGCGATGCTACTGTACTAACAAAAATTTTGCGTCGTTTTTATTAATGCGGATGAGATTTGAGTAATAATTAGTTTTAGCTAAGGTAAGCATGCGTTTATAAGTTATTAAACTATCACTCCATGCTTGATGGTGCACCTCAAGTTTAGTCGTGCGCCATTTGCGTTCCAGCTTTCTACATAATCATTTCTGAGCTCTAGTTTCTTCAGTAAACCATAGCGTACGCCTTTTTGGAGCCTTTTTCAACTTCAGCGGTGCTATACTATCAATGGTTTCGCGCAGGGCGTTGTTAAAATTGTTAGTGAGGTTATCAATAGAGCCCACATACTTTGGGAACGGTGCCATTACCGAGGATAGTAGGTCAGCAAGAGTCGTCGTTGTGGCAGCATTAATGTTGCGGCTGCTATAGCAGTTTTTATTATTATTAGCTTGCCGAACATGAGTCTGAACTTCGAATTTTATAAGGTAATGATCGGACATTACTTTAGTATACGGGAGTATCATAACTTTGGAAACGGTGATACCTCTGACAAGCACTAGGTCTATCGTATTACCGCTGCGATGCGTCGGTTCATTTATTATTTGTGTAAGACCACAGCTATCAATTATAGTCTGGAGCGCCACGCACGGTGGGTCCAATGGGGTATTCATATGGATATTAAAGTCCCCCATTATGATTATATTATCGGCGTGTGTCACTAGATCAGCAACAAACTCTGAGAATTCACTAATAAAGTCCGAATAGGGCCCTGGGGGGCGGTAGATAACGGCCAGGCACAGAGGCAGAGGTGTGGCAGACTTCATAGAAAGCACCTCAAACGATTTATATTTATTATTTAAGTTAGGACTAAAGTTAAAGTTTTCGTTGTATATTAGTGCGACCCCCCTTGCCCTTTTAAGGGGACGGGCAATATGCGCATTCGTATAGTTAGGAGGGGATGCCTCATTTATCGCAAAAAAGTCGTCTGGTTTAAGCCAGGTTTCGCTAAGACCGATGACGTTAAGGTTGTTGTCTCTAATGACCTCATTAACTAAGAATGTTTTGGGAGACAAAGATCTGATGTTTAGAAAGCCCATATTATAGGTAGTGGGCTGTTTTAAGGAGTTGTTGATAAAATTATCCGTAGTAGCAATATTAATAATGTTGCGTTTATTATGCGCAGTGTACTTAAAATAATTACGACCATATCTAGGAATTGATATGACGGGAATTTTCAGATTGTCTACTTGGTGCTGCGATAAACTGAACGCATCATAATTTGCCACCTCAGTAGAACGCATGTCTAACTCTGACATAGTCATAGTCATAGCAGAAAAAACATTTTGTGAGTTGTGTATTATTCTACGAAAATTGCTATGTGTACAGGGATCATCCAGCCTGGCACTGGCTAGTTCTAACTTAACTGACTCCATACCCAGGCTAGCAGGCTCTGTAATTGCCTGTGACCGGGCTTGCTCTAGTGCAGTTAGTCAAATGTGGCTCAATGCGAAATCTATGTTCCGAGACAAGAGGATAGCGCCTTCCTGGTTAGGGTGAAGGCCGTCTCTCCTCAGCAAGCCAGGTTTGCCCCAGAAAGAGGGCCAATTATCAATAAACGTAAATCCCTGTTGTCTGCAGAAGCTATCCAGCCACTTGTTAAGAGAGACTAATCTGCTATATCTCTCATCATTTCCTCTCCCAGGCAGGGGGCCAGAGACAATTACTCGATGCCTGGACATCTTTCTGGCGAGATTACAAGCCCTGGCTATGTTTCTCTTTGTAATCTCTGATTGTCTCATCCTAACGTCATTGGAGCCAACGTGTATTACTAGATTCGCATAACTAGTGGTGCGGTTAGCCTGCCGTACGTGCTTACTAGACCTGTTGCGAGTTAGCTCCCTAAGATTAGCTTCAATGTCAGGTGCTCTGCCCCCGGGAATACACTTAATTGTGGCTGGTTCGCTAAGCTTTATGTTTCGGGTGATGGAGTCCCCTATGACTAAAGTGTGGTGCCCGGTAGACTGGGGTGTAGGACTAGCTAAAGGGCTAAATCTATAATGCGTCTCAACCGGTACACCGTAGCTTGTAGGCCGCTTAGGGCTGCTACAAGCTGGGCTAGTTAGCTCGCTACAGCTAACGCTAGCAGATGTGTCCGCAACATCTAAAGTTACGAAATTACACTGCTCTAACTGGCGGACACGGCTCTCTAGCAGAGCCAACCTATCCATGAGTAAAGTGCACGAAGCGCAGGAAGCCATACTCACAGAAACTTTCCGTCGCCGAGTGGAGTGCCAGCTGTCTTCGGGAAGTGGTGGTCACGGTGGCGGGGGAGAAGCTTCCTTCAGACCGGCGCTGCCTTTCTCCGCTAGCCTCGTTAGCTTAGCAGCTAGCTAGCTGAGGGCAGAGTGATGAGACAGAGATCGGGTGATTTGCAAGTTAAATTGAACTATTAAATATGTTCGAGAAGTTGTAAATAAAGCTGCAAAACAGTTAAAATCACACAGATAGAACGATACTTAGCTTTTTTGCAACAAGAGCAGTCAGCGAGCAGTCATTCACGTTGACCCGGAACCGGAAGTCGACACTGGGAACTGATTTTTATTGTTTTTAACCCTTTTGAAATTGTGATAATGTTCCCCTTTAAGCTCTTTTGACTTCATTTTAAAGGATTTAGCACAGGGGTCGGCAACCCAAAAGGTCGAAAGAGCCGAATTGGACCAAAAATACAAAAAAAATCTGCCTGGAGCCGCAAAAAATGAAAAGCCGTATATAAGTGTTACAACGAAGGCAACACATGACGTAAGTGTCTATATTAGCTATGTTAGCCTACTATCAAAATGACTGTGTCACAGGCTGACACTAATCTTTTAGTAGTAAATAAACAAACAAAGGCTCCTTATTAGTCTGATGACGTATGCAGTAACATATTGTGTCATTTATACACCTATTATTTTCTACACATTATGAGGGACAAACTGTAAAAATATATTTTTAATCTACTTGTTCATTTACTGTTAATATCTGCTTACTTTTTGTGTTTGCATGTTCTATCTACACTTCTGTTAAAATGTAATAATCACTTATTCTTCTCTTGTTTGGATACTTCACATTAGCTTTGGATGATACCACACATTTAAGTATCGATCCGATACCAAGTAGTTCATACATTGGTGATATTCAAAGTCCTCATGTCTCCAGGGACGTATTTCCTGAGTTTATAAACATAATATGAATTGAAAAATACTAATAGAATCATTGTAGTGTTGACAAGATACGCTCCTGTACTTGGTATCATTACAGTGGATGTCAGGTGTGGATCCACCCATGCCGTTTGTTTACATTCTGACAGCCGGTGAGCTGTTGTAGCCTCCTACAGTGTGTAGTGAAGCATGTTCAGCTATTCCTCGTCCTGCAGTGATAATGATTGTGACAGTGTCTTGCTGTCGTCGTGCGGGTTCAATGGACCACCCAGGAAGGACATGCTTTTTAACAGGTTTGACTCTTTTATTTTGCAATAAAGCTTGTTTGCGGTTGGGTCGCTTTTCAGCTCCTTCCCGTACTGCTCGTTCCCGGTCTGCTTTTCAGCCGTCGTCGTCCTCGTCAATGGCTCTCTGTTCCTCTCGCTTTTCATGCGCTGCTGCGGGTTCTTCTCCTCCCTCTGCGATCTCTCCTCCTCCTCCCCTTTTATACATCATGAGGAGCTGGGTTAATCGTTTCTCTGTGTGTGAACCACGCACCTGAATTAGATTGCGGCGGCATCGCTCACAGCTCGCACCGCCTCTCCGCTCCGCCGCATTCTCCGCCTCCTTGCCCCCATCTTGGGCAGAGCTCCAGCACGCCCCGCCTTGCCGTCGGACTGTCTGCTCCGCCTCTTCACAATGATACTTGTAAGAAACTTACTTTATTTGTCACCATGGAGACGAGGATTAGTGATTTAGAAGTAGCTAAAACACTCCCACACCATATCCAGCAGATACAGTGGGGCAAAAAAGTATTTAGTCAGCCAGCGATTGTGCAAGTTCTCCCACTTCAAATGATGACAGAGGTCTGTCATTTTCATCATAGGTACACTTCAACTGTGAGAGACAGAATGTGAAAAAAAAATCCAGGAATTCACATCGTAGGAATTTTAAAGAATTTATTTGTAAATGATGGTGGAAAATAAGTATTTGGTCAACCATTCAAAGCTCTCACTGATGGAAGGAGGTTTTGGCTCAAAATCTCACGATACATGGCCCCATTCATTCTTTTCTTAACACGGATCAATCGTCCTGTCCCCTTAGCCGAAAAACAGCCCCAAAGCATGATGTTTCCACCCCCATGCTTCACAGTAGGTGTGGTGTTCTTGGGATGCAACTCAGTGTTCTTCTTCCTCCAAACACCACCAGTTGAGTTTATACCAAAATGGATACATGGATGATACAGCAGAAGATTGGGAGAATGTCATGTGGTCAGATGAAACCAAAATAGAACTTTTTGCTATAAACTCAACTGG
The DNA here is from genome assembly GCF_033978795.1 of Nerophis ophidion. Classification (NCBI taxonomy): domain Eukaryota; kingdom Metazoa; phylum Chordata; class Actinopteri; order Syngnathiformes; family Syngnathidae; genus Nerophis; species Nerophis ophidion. The sequence goes on along the minus strand of NC_084630.1, from coordinate 40,247,444 downwards.
TTGTGTTTGGAGGAAGAAGAATACTGAGTTGCATTCCAAGAACACCACACCTACTGTGAAGCATGGGGGTGGAAACATCATGCTTTGGGGCTGTTTTTCTGCTAAGGGACAGGACAATTGATCCGTGTTAAGGAAAGAATGAATGGGGCCATGTATCGTGAGATTTTGAGCCAAAACCTCCTTCCATCAGTGAGAGCTTTGAATGCTTGACCAAATACTTATTTTCCAACATCATTTATAAATAAATTCTTTAAAATTCCTACAATGTGAATTTCCTGGATTTTTTTTTCCACATTCTGTCTCTCACAGTTGAAGTGTACCTATGATGAAAATGACAGACCTCTGTCATCCTTTGAAGTGGGAGAACTTGCACAATCGCTGGCTGACTAAATACTTTTTTGCCTCACTGGTATTTAGACCTGTTTTCTCCTCCAGTCAGGGCCGGATTATTCTGTCAAAGTTTGTTGTTGACGAACCCCAAGATGCAGAGAAGGAGGCAGGCATTGAATAGGAAAACATGATTTAATTCAAGGGCTTCACGGTGGCAGAGGGGTTAGTGCGTCTGCCTCATAATACGAAGGTCCTGCAGTCCTGGGTTCAAATCCAGGCTCGGGATCTTTCTGTGTGGAGTTTGCATGTTCTCCCCGTGAATGCGTGGGTTCCCTCCGGGTACTCCCGGCTTCCTCCCACTTCCAAAGACATGCACCTGGGGATAGGTTGATTGGCAACACTAAAATGGTCCCTAGTGTGTGAATGTTGTCTGTCTATCTGTGTTGGCCCTGCGATGAGGTGGCGACTTGTCCAGGGTGTACCCCGCCTTCCGCCCGATGTAGCTGAGATAGGCGCCAGCGCCCCCCGCAACCCCGAACGGGAATAAGCGGCAGAAAATGGATGGATGGATGGATGGATGGATTTAATTCAACACTAAAACAAGAACAAACAAAAGGGTACAAACAAAAGGCGCGCACAAGGCGGAAAACAAACTTGACTATGAAGAAAAACTAGCACAAAGGCTAACTGTGGACATAAGGTTACGAAAAAAACTGTCACCGGTTCCGGTCGGAGCATATTTCAAAGCAACTCAATGTGAAGGTTACGAAAAACCCCTTTCCCACTTTTTGCTGATACGGTCTGATTGATCACCGCCACCTACAGGATGGGAGTGGAACAGTATCACACAGCCTCCGTGGGGGTTTTTAGATGTATCGCCAAAGCCAGAAGAGGAAAATGGCGAGTTAGCAGGACGTCGGCTGGTATTACACGGCTGCAGAAGTAGCATTGATTGATGCTAACCGCCCGTGTTGTAGCTTTAAGAGATTTGTGCGTGGTGCAGAGGTCATGCCGGATCCCGTCTAAATAATCTTCCTCTCCAAGGCTTTGTCCCAGGAGATCTAAGCCGGAGGTCACCTGTTGCTCAGAGGTATCGCCCGGTGTCTGATGGACTAAAGTGTGAACAATAACCACCTTGATCTCAGAAGGACGCTCTAAGTCCCACCGAGGTGCTGCTTAGTTTGTGGACCTTCGCAGAGAACCACATTCCCACACCTGCTAGTCATCACCCGTTTGGATCCTTCCTCCGGTTTGTCAGCGCCAGCTGTTTTTTTTTTTTCAGGCTTCTGTTTTTAACCGGGGCTGCTAAAAACAGACATAAGGTGGGTGGGACCGAGTGCGTGTGGCGAGCACCACTTCTTCACCGCTGCTAAAGACATCCATCCATCCATCCATCCATTTTCTACCACGTATTCCCTTTCGGGTCGCGGGGGGCGCTGGCGCCTATCTCAGCTACAATCGGGCGGAAGGCGGGGTACACCCTGGACAAGTCGCCACCTCATCGCAGGGCCAACACAGATAGACAGACAACATTCACACACTAGGGACCATTTAGTGTTGCCAATCAACCTATCCCCAGGTGCATGTCTTTGGAGGTGGGAGGGGCCTATCCCCAGGTGCATGTCTTTGGAGGTGGGAGGGGCCTATCCCCAGGTGCATGTCTTTGGAAGTGGGAGGGGCCTATCCCCAGGTGCATGTCTTTGGAGGTGGGAGGGGCCTATCCCCAGGTGCATGTCTTTGGAAGTGGGAGGGGCCTATCCCCAGGTGCATGTCTTTGGAGGTGGGAGGGGCCTATCCCCAGGTGCATGTCTTTGGAAGTGGGAGGGGCCTATCCCCAGGTGCATGTCTTTGGAGGTGGGAGGAAGCCGGAGTACCCGGAGGGAACCCACGCAGTCACGGGGAGAACATGCAAACTCCACACAGAAAGATCCCGAGCCTGGATTTGAACCCAGGACTGCAGGACCTTCGTATTGTGAGGCAGACGCACTAACCCCTCTGCCACCGTGAAGCCTTACAGTGGAGCAAAAAAGATGCACCACGGGGGACGTTTTTACCGACTAAACATATCTCCGCTGTGGGGTTGTCGCCATACCAATATTTTGGTACCGGTATTGGTACTTTTAAATAAATAAATAATAAATGGGTTGTACTTGTATAGCGCTTTTCTACCTTCAAGGTACTCAAAGCGCTTTGACACTACTTCCACATTTACCCATTCACACACTGATGGAGGGAGCTGCCATGCAAGGCGCCAACCAGCACCCATCAGGAGCAAGGGTGAAGTATCTTGTTCAAGGGGGTTGGTACTAGGTGGGGATTGAACCAGGGACCCTCGGGTTGCGCACGGCCACTTTTCCACTGCGCCACGCCGTCCCTAATGATGGATGAGGAAAGTAAGAGTAAAGGACTAGAAAAAAAAAAAAGACAAGGGCAGTGGGAGCGATTCAGATGTTATTAGACACATCCACTAGGATAATCCTGGAAAATCCCACTGGTGTTCCAGCGAGACCACATGGTACCCGAAAGTCGGAAGGGCGTGGCCACAAATGTGGTGACCGCCAGTGTCTCCGGTGGGAGGTGGTAAGAGAGTCCGCAAGCTCCGCTCATGTCTACGGCAAGAGCCGACTTACCACCACAATTTTCTCACCGAAACCCGCCAGCCGACACGTGGTCGGGAACCATGTTCGCCTGACCGCTCTGTTCCATAGTAAAGCTTCACCCCCGGGAATGTAAACAAGGGGACCACAAAAAAATAACATACCGTATTTCCTTGAATTGACGCCGGGGCGCTAATTAATTTAAAAACTATTCTCACTCCGGCGCTTACCAAAGGCACGCGGTAAATTTAGGCCTGCGCTTATAAATTTGAGTGTGATGTAAGGATACCATCATGAAAAGCACATTTAATTAAAAAAAACAACGTTATTATGGTCTTACCTTTACTTATAAATGAAGTCCATGCGCAGCTCCTTCTGATCAAAAGCATCGATAACTTGTTTATAGAAGTCTTCCTTATCTTTCTTCAGTTTTAAAAGTCTCTCTGTCTCGATGGAGATCTTCCTTTATTACCTCCTGCTTCCATTGAAAGTCCAGTTTAGAAAACTGTGTTTTTTTTTAGATATGTAATCCTCCATGTTAAAAGTGCAAGCGAGAGGAAAAATTAAACTCTTGCTGCTTGTTGTCGCTTCTTCTGCAGCCGAGTAGTCGCAAGAAGGATCACTAGCGCCCTCTACCACCAGGAGGCGGGAGTCATTTAATGACTCATATTTGACACACGCAGCTACGGTATATTAATAAAACATAGCTGCTTGCTGTTCTTTTTAGCATATTCAATAGCTTGGACCTTAAATCCTACTGAATAGCTCTTAATCTTCTTCCCTTTATGCGATTTCAAATGATTGAAATCAGCCTCCTCCATTTTGAAAATGATGACAGGTGAAGTGTCACTCGTGACGTGACGAGTTTGACCCTGCGGGAAACCTTGGCATATGCTAATTATATTGCGAAACGAGTTTGACCCGGCGGACATTCTAGACATGCGCTAATAAAAATAATATTTTGCATAACAAGTTTGACCCGGCAGTAATTGTAGGCAGGCGCATACTATATACCTGGCGGCAATTAAAGGAAATTCGGTAACATGAAACAAATGTTTATTTTTGCAATTTAGTCCTTAAATAAAATAGTGGACATACTAGACAACTTGTAAGGACGCTCAACTCCAGCTCGCACCTTTTATTTTTATTTTTTTTCTTTGGACAGCCGCTGTCCACTGCAGTGGACATTTGTTTCTGCTCTCTGTGAGAGTTATGGGGAAAAAAAATCCACTACAGGGAGCCACAACTATTAGGATAGCCTAATATGTGTGTTGTGGTAATTCCAACTTTGACCAGTCGAATGGCGCTTTCCATCATTTTCAGCAGACTGCACTGTCACGGGAGATCCCCCCCAGGAATGAATATTTCTCTTCTGTACTTGTTAATTTTCTGTTTGCTTCTTTCATTTACCAATCACTAGTGTTATCCCGATAACAATATTTTGGTACCGGTACCGGCACCAAAATGTATTCAGATACTTTTCTACATAAAGAGGACCACAAAAAGGGCATTATTGGCTTTATTTTACCCAAAAATCTTAGGGTACTTGAAACATATGTTTATTATTGCAATTTAGTCCTTAAATAAAATAGCGAACTTGTCTTTTAGTAGGAAGTAAACAAACAAAGACTCCTAATTTAGTATGCAGTAACATATTGTGTCATTTATACACCTCATGGTAAATTACCGACCGGTGTCTCACCTTCCCTTTATTTCAAAAATCCTTGAAAAAATTGTTGCGGAGCAGTTAAATGAACACTTAGCATCTAACAATCTATGTGAAACCTTTCAATCCGGTTTCAGGGCGAATCACTCCACGGAGACAGCCCTCGCAAAAATGACTAATGATCTATTGCTAACGATGGATTCTGATGCGTCATCTATGTTGCTGCTCCTCGATCTTAGCGCTGCTTTCGATACCGTCGATCATAATATTTTATTAGAACGTATCAAAACACAAATTGGTATGTCAGACTTAGCCCTGTCTTGGTTTAACTCTTATCTTACTGATAGGATGCAGTGTGTCTCCCATAACAATGTGACCTCGGACTACGTTAAGGTAACGTGTGGAGTTCCCCAGGGTTCGGTCCTTGGCCCTGCACTCTTCAGCATCTACATGCTGCCGCTAGGTGACATCATACGCAAATACGGTGTTAGCTTTCACTGTTATGCTGATGACACCCAACTCTACATGCCCCTAAAGCTGACCAACACGCCGGATTGTAGTCAGCTGGAGGCGTGTCTTAATGAAATTAAACAATGGATGTCCGCTAACTTTTTGCAACTCAACGCCAAAAAAACGGAAATGCTGATTATCGGTCCTGCTAGACACCGAACTCTATTTAATAATACAACTCTAACATTTGACAACCAAACAATTAAACAAGGCGACACGGTAAAGAATCTGGGTATTATCTTCGACCCAACTCTCTCCTTTGAGGCACACATTAAAAGCGTTACTAAAACGGCCTTCTTTCATCTCCGTAACATCGCTAAAATTCGCTCCATTCTGTCCACTAAAGACGATTGATTGATTGATATTATTTTGTACACATTATGAGGGACAAACTGTAAAAATGAATTATTAATCCACTTGTTCATTTAATGTTAATATCTGCTCATTTTCTCTTTTAACATGTTCTATCTACACTTCTGTTAAAATGTAATAATCACTTATTCTTCTCTTCTTTGATACTTGACATTAGTTTGGGATGATACCACACATTTAGTATCGATCCGATACCAAGTAGTTACAGGATCGTACATTGGTCATATTCAAAGTCCTCATGTGTCCAGGGACCTTTTTCCTGAGTTTACGAATACAATATGAAACAATTTTGTGACGATAAAAAATATTGATGTAATCATAGTAGTATTTACATGAAACGCTATTGTACCTGGTATCATTAGAGTGGATGTCAGGTGTCGATCCACCCATGGCGTTTGTTTACATTGGGTCGCCGGTGAGCTATTGTATCCTCCTACGGTGTGTAGTGAAGCATGTTTAACTATTCCTCGTCCTCCAGTGATAGTGGTACTTGATATGTTTGTCGCCATGGAGGCGAGGATTAGTGATTTAGAAGTAGCTAAAACAATACAGACTGCGGATGGATGTCTTAAAGCACCTCTTCCTGAGGGTGTTTTAGTGTTATAACTTCACTTTTATCTTTACTTTTTATGGCAAAATGCGTCTAATCTCTCGTTTCTGTCTACACACTATGTCTGCTTGTAAGTACTCTGTGTGTGTGCGCTGCCGAACATGCTCCCCTGCTCGTAAACCCGGCAATGTCCCGACGTGCCGTCATGTCTGTAAAAAAAATTATTTAGCGAACCGGTACTTTTTCAAACAGAGTATAGTACCGTGATTCATGAGTACGGCGATACTATACTAGTACCAGTATACCGTACAACAGCACTCCACTGTATCCCTCTGGAAGTAGCATGCAATTATTGACATAAACACTAGGAGCGCACAAAACAATCCATTCACATCCGAATTGTGATTTCCAAATAGATTCATCATTTTCAAAAATCAATTCAACATTTTTTTTTTTAATAATGATCTTTTGACACACCGCTAATAGTCATATTGTACTTTGTTTACTCAATGAGAGCAGACGTTGTACAGTAAGTGATTGTTTTACCGTGCTCATAGTTTATATTTCTTGTTCTGCACTTAGCAACACTGCTACATGATGCTTAGTGTTTCACTAAAGCTGGATATGTTTAGCAAACAGTTTCTAAATGTTTTAGATCATCCTCCTTATATTTGGGCTCACAAATATAAGGTTCTGGATCATTTTTCCAAAGTAGTCTTTGTTGGCTCTCATGAAGTCTGCCATGAATAGTAGTAGTGTCGTTGTTCTTGGAAAAAAAGCAAACGTTGTGATGTGTCTGTGAAATTAATACCCCACTTAATGCTTAAAATTAGCAAAATACGTAAATATTACATGTTATTATGAATGTTACTACATGACATATATACTTACATCATGTGTATATTACATGTTGTTATGAATGTTACTACATGACATATATACTTACATCATGTATATATTACATGTTATTATGAATGTTACTAGATACTACATATATACTTACATCATGTATATATTACATGTTGTTATGAATGTTACTACATGACATATATACTTACATAATGTGTATATTACATGTTATTATGAATGTTACTAGATACCACATATATACTTACATCATGTATATATTACATGTTATTATGAATGTTACTAGATACTACATATATACTTACATCATGTATATATTACATGTTGTTATGAATGTTACTACATGACATATATACTTACATAATGTGTATATTACATGTTATTATGAATGTTACTAGATACTACATATATACTTACATCATGTACATATTACATGTTATTATGAATGTTACTACATGACATATATACTTACATCATGTATACATTACATGTTATTATGAATGTTACTACACTACATATATACTTACATCATGTATATATTAAAAGTTATTATGAATGTTACTACATGACATATATACTTACATCATGTATATATTACATGTTATTATGAATGTTACTAGATACTACATATTTACTTACATCATGTATATATCACGTTATCATGAATGTTACTACATGACATATATACTTACATCATGTGTATATTACATGTTATTATGAATGTTACTACATGACATATATACTTACATCATGTGTATATTACATGTTATTATGAATGTTACTAGATACTACATATATACTTACATCATGTATATATTACATGTTATTATGAATGTTACTACATGACATATATACTTACATCATGTATATATTACATGTTATTATGAATGTTACTACATGACATATATACTTACATCATGTATATAGTACATGTTATTATGAATGTTACTAGATACTACATATATACTTACATAATGTATATATTAAATGTTATTATGAATGTTACTACATGACATATATACTTACATCATGTGTATATTACATGTTATTATGAATGTTACTAGATACTACATATATACTTACATAATGTATACATTAAAAGTTATTATGAATGTTACTAAATGACATATATACTTACATCATGTGTATATTACATGTTATTATGAATGTTACTAGATACTGCATATATACTTACATCATGTGTATATTAAAAGTTGTTATGAATGTTACTACATGACATATATACTTACATCATGTATATACTACATGTTATTATGAATGTTTCTACATGACATATATACTTATCATGTGTATATTACATGTTATTATGAATGTTACTAGATACTACATATATACTTACATCATGTATATATTAAAAGTTATTATGAATGTTACTACATGACATATATACTTACATCATGTGTATATTACATGTTATTATGAATGTTACTAGATACTACATATATACTTACATAATGTATACATTAAAAGTTATTATGAATGTTACTACATGACATATATACTTAAATCATGTGTATATTACATATTATGAATGTTACTACATGACATATATACTTACATCATGTATATATTACATGTTATTATGAATGTTACTACATGACATATATACTTACATCATGTATATATTACATGTTATTATGAATGTTACTAGATACTACATATATACTTACATCATGTATATATTACATGTGATTATGAATGTTACTAGATACCACATATATACTTACATCATGTGTATATTACATGTTATTATGAATGTTACTACATGACATATATACTTACATCATGTATACATTACATGTTATTATGAATGTTACTACATGACATATATACTTACATCATGTGTATATTACATGTTATTATGAATGTTACTAGATACTACATATATACTTACATCATGTATATATTAAATGTTATTATGAATGTTACTACATGACATATATACTTACATCATGTGTATATTACATGTTATTATGAATGTTACTAGATACTACATATATACTTACATCATGTATATATTACATGTTATTATGAATGTTACTACATGACATATATACTTACATCATGTATATATTACATGTTATTATGAATGTTACTAGATACCACATATATACTTACATCATGTATATATTACATGTTATTATGAATGTTACTAGATACTACATATATACTTACATCATGTATATATTACATGTTGTTATGAATGTTACTACATGACATATATACTTACATCATGTGTATATTACATGTTATTATGAATGTTACTAGATACTACATATATACTTACATCATGTGTATATTACATGTTATTATGAATGTTACTACATTACATATATACTTACATCATGTATATTACATGTTATTATGAATGTTACTACATTACATATATACTTACATCATGTATATATTACATGTTATTATGAATGTTACTACGTGACATATATACTTACATCATGTATATATTACATGTTGTTATGAATGTTACTACATGACATATATACTTATATAATGTGTATATTACATGTTTTTATGAATGTTACTAGATACTACATATATACTTACATCATGTATATATTACATGTTATTATGAATGTTTCTACATGACATATATACTTACATCATGTATATATTACATGTTATTATGAATGTTACTACACTACATATATACTTACATCATGTATATATTAAAAGTTATTATGAATGTTACTACATGACATATATACTTACATCATGTATATATTACATGTTGTTATGAATGTTACTACATGACATATATACTTACATAATGTGTATATTACATGTTATTATGAATGTTACTAGATCCTACATATATACTTACATCATGTATATATTGCATGTTATTATGAATGTTTCTACATGACATATATACTTACATCATGTATATATTACATGTTATTATGAATGTTACTACATGACATATATACTTACATCATGTATATATTACATGTTATTATGAATGTTACTAGATACTACATATTTACTTACATCATGTATATATCATGTTATCATGAATGTTACTACATGACATATATACTTACATCATGTATGTATTGCATGTTATTATGAATGTTACTACATGACATATATACTTACATCATGTATATATTACATGTTATTATGAATGTTACTAGATACTACATATATACTTACATCATGTATATATTAAAAGTTATTATGAATGTTACTACATGACATATATACTTACATCATGTATATATTACATGTTATTATGAATGTTACTAGATACCACATATATACTTACATCATGTATATATTACATGTTATTATGAATGTTACTAGATACTACATATATACTTACATCATGTATATATTAAAAGTTATTATGAATGTTACTACATGACATATATACTTACATCATGTATATATTACATGTTATTATGAATGTTTCTACATGACATATATACTTACATCATGTGTATATTACATGTTATTATGAATGTTACTACATGACATATATACTTACATCATGTGTATATTACATGTTATTATGAATGTTACTAGATACTACATATATACTTACATCATGTATATATTACATGTTATTATGAATGTTACTACATGACATATATACTTACATCATGTATATATTACATGTTATTATGAATGTTACTACATGACATATATACTTACATCATGTATATAGTACATGTTATTATGAATGTTACTAGATACTACATATATACTTACATAATGTATATATTAAATGTTATTATGAATGTTACTACATGACATATATACTTACATCATGTGTATATTACATGTTATTATGAATGTTACTAGATACTACATATATACTTACATAATGTATACATTAAAAGTTATTATGAATGTTACTAAATGACATATATACTTACATCATGTGTATATTACATGTTATTATGAATGTTACTAGATACTGCATATATACTTACATCATGTGTATATTAAAAGTTGTTATGAATGTTACTACATGACATATATACTTACATCATGTATATACTACATGTTATTATGAATGTTTCTACATGACATATATACTTATCATGTGTATATTACATGTTATTATGAATGTTACTAGATACTACATATATACTTACATCATGTATATATTAAAAGTTATTATGAATGTTACTACATGACATATATACTTACATCATGTGTATATTACATGTTATTATGAATGTTACTAGATACTACATATATACTTACATAATGTATACATTAAAAGTTATTATGAATGTTACTACATGACATATATACTTAAATCATGTGTATATTACATATTATGAATGTTACTACATGACATATATACTTACATCATGTATATATTACATGTTATTATGAATGTTACTACATGACATATATACTTACATCATGTATATATTACATGTTATTATGAATGTTACTAGATACTACATATATACTTACATCATGTATATATTACATGTGATTATGAATGTTACTAGATACCACATATATACTTACATCATGTGTATATTACATGTTATTATGAATGTTACTACATGACATATATACTTACATCATGTATACATTACATGTTATTATGAATGTTACTACATGACATATATACTTACATCATGTGTATATTACATGTTATTATGAATGTTACTAGATACTACATATATACTTACATCATGTATATATTAAATGTTATTATGAATGTTACTACATGACATATATACTTACATCATGTGTATATTACATGTTATTATGAATGTTACTAGATACTACATATATACTTACATCATGTATATATTACATGTTATTATGAATGTTACTACATGACATATATACTTACATCATGTATATATTACATGTTATTATGAATGTTACTAGATACCACATATATACTTACATCATGTATATATTACATGTTATTATGAATGTTACTAGATACTACATATATACTTACATCATGTATATATTACATGTTGTTATGAATGTTACTACATGACATATATACTTACATCATGTGTATATTACATGTTATTATGAATGTTACTAGATACTACATATATACTTACATCATGTGTATATTACATGTTATTATGAATGTTACTACATTACATATATACTTACATCATGTATATTACATGTTATTATGAATGTTACTACATTACATATATACTTACATCATGTATATATTACATGTTATTATGAATGTTACTACGTGACATATATACTTACATCATGTATATATTACATGTTGTTATGAATGTTACTACATGACATATATACTTATATAATGTGTATATTACATGTTTTTATGAATGTTACTAGATACTACATATATACTTACATCATGTATATATTACATGTTATTATGAATGTTTCTACATGACATATATACTTACATCATGTATATATTACATGTTATTATGAATGTTACTACACTACATATATACTTACATCATGTATATATTAAAAGTTATTATGAATGTTACTACATGACATATATACTTACATCATGTATATATTACATGTTGTTATGAATGTTACTACATGACATATATACTTACATAATGTGTATATTACATGTTATTATGAATGTTACTAGATCCTACATATATACTTACATCATGTATATATTGCATGTTATTATGAATGTTTCTACATGACATATATACTTACATCATGTATATATTACATGTTATTATGAATGTTACTACATGACATATATACTTACATCATGTATATATTACATGTTATTATGAATGTTACTAGATACTACATATTTACTTACATCATGTATATATCATGTTATCATGAATGTTACTACATGACATATATACTTACATCATGTATGTATTGCATGTTATTATGAATGTTACTACATGACATATATACTTACATCATGTATATATTACATGTTATTATGAATGTTACTAGATACTACATATATACTTACATCATGTATATATTAAAAGTTATTATGAATGTTACTACATGACATATATACTTACATCATGTATATATTACATGTTATTATGAATGTTACTAGATACCACATATATACTTACATCATGTATATATTACATGTTATTATGAATGTTACTAGATACTACATATATACTTACATCATGTATATATTAAAAGTTATTATGAATGTTACTACATGACATATATACTTACATCATGTATATATTACATGTTATTATGAATGTTTCTACATGACATATATACTTACATCATGTGTATATTACATGTTATTATGAATGTTACTACATGACATATATACTTACATCATGTGTATATTACATGTTATTATGAATGTTACTAGATACTACATATATACTTACATCATGTATATATTACATGTTATTATGAATGTTACTACATGACATATATACTTACATCATGTATATATTACATGTTATTATGAATGTTACTACATGACATATATACTTACATCATGTATATAGTACATGTTATTATGAATGTTACTAGATACTACATATATACTTACATAATGTATATATTAAATGTTATTATGAATGTTACTACATGACATATATACTTACATCATGTGTATATTACATGTTATTATGAATGTTACTAGATACTACATATATACTTACATAATGTATACATTAAAAGTTATTATGAATGTTACTAAATGACATATATACTTACATCATGTGTATATTACATGTTATTATGAATGTTACTAGATACTGCATATATACTTACATCATGTGTATATTAAAAGTTGTTATGAATGTTACTACATGACATATATACTTACATCATGTATATACTACATGTTATTATGAATGTTTCTACATGACATATATACTTATCATGTGTATATTACATGTTATTATGAATGTTACTAGATACTACATATATACTTACATCATGTATATATTAAAAGTTATTATGAATGTTACTACATGACATATATACTTACATCATGTGTATATTACATGTTATTATGAATGTTACTAGATACTACATATATACTTACATAATGTATACATTAAAAGTTATTATGAATGTTACTACATGACATATATACTTAAATCATGTGTATATTACATATTATGAATGTTACTACATGACATATATACTTACATCATGTATATATTACATGTTATTATGAATGTTACTACATGACATATATACTTACATCATGTATATATTACATGTTATTATGAATGTTACTAGATACTACATATATACTTACATCATGTATATATTACATGTGATTATGAATGTTACTAGATACCACATATATACTTACATCATGTGTATATTACATGTTATTATGAATGTTACTACATGACATATATACTTACATCATGTATACATTACATGTTATTATGAATGTTACTACATGACATATATACTTACATCATGTGTATATTACATGTTATTATGAATGTTACTAGATACTACATATATACTTACATCATGTATATATTAAATGTTATTATGAATGTTACTACATGACATATATACTTACATCATGTGTATATTACATGTTATTATGAATGTTACTAGATACTACATATATACTTACATCATGTATATATTACATGTTATTATGAATGTTACTACATGACATATATACTTACATCATGTATATATTACATGTTATTATGAATGTTACTAGATACCACATATATACTTACATCATGTATATATTACATGTTATTATGAATGTTACTAGATACTACATATATACTTACATCATGTATATATTACATGTTGTTATGAATGTTACTACATGACATATATACTTACATCATGTGTATATTACATGTTATTATGAATGTTACTAGATACTACATATATACTTACATCATGTGTATATTACATGTTATTATGAATGTTACTACATTACATATATACTTACATCATGTATATTACATGTTATTATGAATGTTACTACATTACATATATACTTACATCATGTATATATTACATGTTATTATGAATGTTACTACGTGACATATATACTTACATCATGTATATATTACATGTTGTTATGAATGTTACTACATGACATATATACTTATATAATGTGTATATTACATGTTTTTATGAATGTTACTAGATACTACATATATACTTACATCATGTATATATTACATGTTATTATGAATGTTTCTACATGACATATATACTTACATCATGTATATATTACATGTTATTATGAATGTTACTACACTACATATATACTTACATCATGTATATATTAAAAGTTATTATGAATGTTACTACATGACATATATACTTACATCATGTATATATTACATGTTGTTATGAATGTTACTACATGACATATATACTTACATAATGTGTATATTACATGTTATTATGAATGTTACTAGATCCTACATATATACTTACATCATGTATATATTGCATGTTATTATGAATGTTTCTACATGACATATATACTTACATCATGTATATATTACATGTTATTATGAATGTTACTACATGACATATATACTTACATCATGTATATATTACATGTTATTATGAATGTTACTAGATACTACATATTTACTTACATCATGTATATATCATGTTATCATGAATGTTACTACATGACATATATACTTACATCATGTATGTATTGCATGTTATTATGAATGTTACTACATGACATATATACTTACATCATGTATATATTACATGTTATTATGAATGTTACTAGATACTACATATATACTTACATCATGTATATATTAAAAGTTATTATGAATGTTACTACATGACATATATACTTACATCATGTATATATTACATGTTATTATGAATGTTACTAGATACCACATATATACTTACATCATGTATATATTACATGTTATTATGAATGTTACTAGATACTACATATATACTTACATCATGTATATATTAAAAGTTATTATGAATGTTACTACATGACATATATACTTACATCATGTATATATTACATGTTATTATGAATGTTTCTACATGACATATATACTTACATCATGTATATATTACATGTTATTATGAATGTTACTACATGACATATATACTTACATCATGTATATATTACATGTTATTATGAATGTTACTACATGACATATATACTTACATCATGTATATATTACATGTTATTATGAATGTTACTAGATACTACATATATACTTACATTATGTATATATTACATGTTATTATGAATGTTTCTACATGACATATATACTTACATCATGTATATATTACATGTTATTATGAATGTTACTACACTACATATATACTTACATCATGTATATATTAAAAGTTATTATGAATGTTACTACATGACATATATACTTATATCATGTATATATTACATGTTATTATGAATGTTACTAGATACTACATATATACTTACATCATGTATATATTAAAAGTTATTATGAATGTTACTACATGACATATATACTTACATCATGTATATATTACATGTTATTATGAATGTTACTAGATACTACATATATACTTACATCATGTATATATTAAAAGTTATTATGAATGTTACTACATGACATATATACTTACATCATGTATATATTACATGTTATTATGAATGTTACTAGATACTACATATATACTTACATCATGTATATATTACATGTTATTATGAATGTTACTAGATACTACATATATACTTACATCATGTATGTATTACATGTTGTTATGAATGTTACTACATGACATATATACTTACATCATGTATATATTGCATGTTATTATGAATGTTACTACATGACATATATACTTACATCATGTATATATTACATGTTATTATGAATGTTACTAGATACTACATATATACTTACATCATGTATATATTAAAAGTTATTATGAATGTTACTACATGACATATATACTTACATCATGTATATATTACATGTTATTATGAATGTTACTAGATACTACATATTTACTTACATCATGTATATATCACGTTATCATGAATGTTACTACATGACATATATACTTACATCATGTATATATTACATGTTATTATGAATGTTACTAGATACTACATATATACTTACATGTATATATTACATGTTATTATGAATGTTACTACATGACATATATACTTACATCATGTGTATATTACATGTTATTATGAATGTTACTAGATACTACATATATACTTACATGTATATATTGCATGTTATTATGAATGTTACTACATGACATATATACTTACATCATGTATATATTACATGTTATTATGAATGTTACTAGATACTACATATATACTTACATGTATATATTACATGTTATTATGAATGTTACTACATGACATATATACTTACATCATGTGTATATTACATGTTATTATGAATGTTACTACATGACATATATACTTACATCATGTATATATTACATGTTATTATGAATGTTACTACATGACATATATACTTACATCATGTATATATTACATGTTATTATGAATGTTACTACATGACATATATACTTACATCATGTATATATTACATGTTATTATGAATGTTACTAGATACCACATATATACTTACATCATGTATATATTACATGTTATTATGAATGTTACTAGATACTACATATATACTTACATCATGTATATATTACATGTTGTTATGAATGTTACTACATGACATATATACTTACATAATGTGTATATTACATGTTATTATGAATGTTACTAGATACTACATATATACTTACATCATGTATATATTACATGTTATTATGAATGTTACTACACTACATATATACTTACATCATGTATATATTAAAAGTTATTATGAATGTTACTACATGACATATATACTTACATCATGTATATATTACATGTTATTATGAATGTTACTAGATACTACATATTTACTTACATCATGTATATATCACGTTATCATGAATGTTACTACATGACATATATACTTACATCATGTGTATATTACATGTTATTATGAATGTTACTACATGACATATATACTTACATCATGTATATATTACATGTTATTATGAATGTTACTAGATACTACATATTTACTTACATCATGTATATATCACGTTATCATGAATGTTACTACATGACATATATACTTACATCATGTGTATATTACATGTTATTATGAATGTTACTACATGACATATATACTTACATCATGTGTATATTACATGTTATGAATGTTACTAGATACTACATATATACTTACATCATGTGTATATTACATGTTATTATGAATGTTACTACATGACATATATACTTACATCATGTATATATTACATGTTATTATGAATGTTACTACATGACATATATACTTACATCATGTATATATTACATGTTATTATGAATGTTACTACATGACATATATACTTACATCATGTATATATTACATGTTATTATGAATGTTATCACATTACATACATACACACAGCGTGTATATATGGATGCGCTTTTAAGACGGAATAGAGCAGATCGCATTGGCTCCATCGTTAACTGACTTTTGCTAACTTTTATTTACGAGTTAGAATGCATTAAAAAAATGTATGCTTGTCCTACAAAAGGGTTGTGAATTATAAGCAAAAAAAAACAAAACGTGTTGTTCCCCTTTAAGACAGTGAAGCATGCCGCTCGTTGGAAACACTTGAGATACCGGATGGCGTTTTGTTTGCGTCATGTGACCAGCGCTCCGGCGCTTGCTCGATGTGGGCATGTGTCCCTTTTTGTTGTGCATCAGCGGAGCCGGTTTTAGACGGTAATGACATGGAAGTGTGTTGCTGCCCCTTGACTGACCCAGGGGGGGCCACGGAGGAGGGAGGTGTGTGTGTGTGTGTGTGTGTGTGTGTGTGTGCGTGCGTGTGCGTGCGTGTGTGTGTGTGTGTGTGTGTGTGCGTGCGCTTTGTTTACAGAGAAAACAGCGTGTCTTTTTACATGAGAGTGATAATCATGATTTGCTGTTTTGGGAAAGTTCACCCAGAGTTTGTATGCATAAAACGGAGGAGGGAAAACAAAGCCGGACAACATGCAGGTCAAAACAAGCACAACAATCCAAGTTCAAATGGCCCCGCACGTGTCATGCAGTTCCCTTTATGGCGCTTTTGAATTTCAGACTTTGCATGTTGTCCAAAAGCAAACTAAAAAGGAACATCAGTGTGTAGACGTTACTGGTGTTTGGTATTTAAATGCAATCTCGTGTCATGCAGGAACAGTATTCAAACCAACCACTGCATTTGAATGCATCTTCTACTCAAAATGCACTTTGTAACTTCTTCACAGAGTTGTTATGGGCCTGCAGACACAGTAGATGGCAGTCACACATAAGAGATACGTGTCTTCTGCGATATGACGTCAGTAAAAAACACCAAAACTTCCAATCCATCAATTAATGTTTATTTATATAGCTCTAAATCACGAGTGTCTCAAAGGGCTGCACAAACCACGACAGCATCCTTGGCTCAAATACCACATCACAGCAAGGAAAAACTCAACCCAATGGGCTACAGTGAGAAACCCTGGAGGGGACCGCAGATATCCAGTCCATAGTGGATCTAACATAATAGTGTGAGAGTCCAGTCCATAGTGGATCTAACATAATAGTGTGAGAGTCCAGTCCATAGTGGATCTAACATAATAGTGTGAGAGTCCAGTCCATAGTGGATCTAACATAATAGTGTGAGAGTCCAGTCCATAGTGGATCTAACATAATAGTGTGAGAGTCCAGTCCATAGTGGATCTAACATAATAGTGAGAGTCCAGTCCATAGTGGATCTAACATAATAGTGTGAGAGTCCAGTCCATAGTGGATCTAACATAATAGTGAGAGTCCAGTCCATAGTGGATCTAACATAATAGTGTGAGAGTCCAGTCCATAGTGGATCTAACATAATAGTGAGAGTCCAGTCCATAGTGGATCTAACATAATAGTGTGAGAGTCCAGTCCATAGTGGATCTAACATAATAGTCCAGTCCATAGTGGATCTAACATAATAGTCCAGTCCGTAGTGGATCTAACATAATAGTCCAGTCCATAGTGGATCTAACATAATAGTCCAGTCCATAGTGGATCTAACATAATAGTCCAGTCCATAGTGGATCTAACATAATAGTGTGAGAGTCCAGTCCATAGTGGATCTAACATAATAGTGAGAGTCCAGTCCATAGTGGATCTAACATAATAGTCCAGTCCATAGTGGATCTAACATAATAGTGTGAGAGTCCAGTCCATAGTGGATCTAACATAATAGTGTGAGAGTCCAGTCCATAGTGGATCTAACATAATAGTGAGAGTCCAGTCCATAGTGGATCAAACATAATAGTCCAGTCCATAGTG
>NC_084630.1:40207191-40219691 GCF_033978795.1 Nerophis ophidion | reverse complement strand
ATGATTGGCTATAAAAGCAGCTTCCATGAAATGCTAAGTAATTCACAAACAAGGATGGGGGGAGGGTCACCAATTTGTAAGCAAATTGTCGAACAGTTTTAGAACAACATTTCTCAACGAGCTATTGCAAGGAATTTAGGGATTTTACCATCTACGGTCTGTAAAATCATCAAAAGGTTCAGAGAATCTGGAGAAATCACTGCACATAAGCGATGATATTACGGACCTTTGATCCCTCAGGCGGTACTGCATCAAAAACCGACATCAGTGTGTAAAGGATATCACCACATGAGCTCAGGACCTCTTCATAAATCCACTGTCAGTAACTACAGTTGGTCGCTACATCTGTAAGTGCAAGTTAAAACTCCACTATGCAAAGCCAAAGCCATTTAACAACAACACCCTGAAACGCCGCCGGCTTCGCTGGGCCCGAGCTCACCTAAGATGGACTGATGCAAAGTGAAAAAGTGTTCTGTGGTCTGACGAGGCCACATTTCAAATTATATTTGGAAACAGAGGACGTGGTGTCCTTCAGAACAAAGAGGAAAATAATCATTCGGATTGTTATAGGCGCAAAGTTGAAAAGCCAGCATCTGTGATGGTATGGGGGTGTATTAGTGCCCAAGGCATGGGTAACTTACACATCTGTGAAGGCACCATTAATGCTGAAAGGTACATACAGGTTTTGGAGCATCATATGTTGTCATCCAAGCAATGTTATCATGGACGCCCCTGCTTATTTCAGCAGAACAATGCCAAAACACGTGTTACAACAGCGTGGCTTCGTAAAAAAAGAGTGCGGGTACTTTCCTGGCCCGCCTGCAGTCCAGACCTGTCTCCCATGGAAAATGTGTGGTGCATTATGAAGCCTAAAATACGACAGCGGAGACCCCGGACTGTTGAAGGACTGAAGCTCTACATAAAACAAGAATGGGAAAGAATTCCACTTTCAAAGCTTCAACAATTAGTTTCCTCAGTTCCCAAACGTTTATTGAGTGTTGTTAAAAGAAAAGGTGATGTAACACAGTGGTGAACATGCCCTTTCCCAACTACTTTGGCACCTGTTGCAGCCATGAAATTCTAAGTTAATTATTATTTGAAAAAAAAATAAAGTTTATGAGTTTGAACATCAAATATGTTGTCTTTGTAGCATATTCAACTGAATATGGCTTGAAAATGATTTGCAAATCATTGTATTCTGTTTATATTTACATCTAACACAATTTCCCAACTCATATGGAAACAGGGTTTGTATTATTGTAGTCTGGAAGTTTCCCAGTCTCACTGCAGCGCCTCGGCCGGCTAGGAGGAGGCGGGGGTTGTGTCCTCCCGCTGGCCGGGGGAAATAAGCGGCGAGTGCACGGCAGTTAGTGAGCGTGTTGTCTTTAGGAGATGAAAGCATGTGGAACCCAAGGAAGGGCCTGCATGGTGGGGCTCCTTGTGGGAAGGATAGGAACCTTCTTCATCTGCGCCGGACACACCTTAGGTTCTTCTCAGCCTCATTCTACAGCTGTCCTTGAAATGTTACATAGTTTTTCCCACCTCATTTTCACATAGAGTTCCAAACTTCATTTTAAGATGTGTAGCCAAGCCTTTGTTTGTTTGTTTGTTTGTTTTTTCTCCCCCAAAGCTGGGGCGGGCTCATGAATGGAAGGCTAGGTTCAGGCTGCAGTGTAGGGTTGTCTCCATTCCAATACGTCGGTACCGGTACCAAAATGTATTTCCATACTTAAAAAGCATACTTAATATTCAGTGTTTTATGTGGGATTTACAATATTAACTATGAACAATAAAACACTGAATATTAACAACATATGAACATCACTCTTTTATGTGGGATTTACAATATTAACTATTAATAAAACACTGAATATTAACAACATAGGAACATCGCTCCTCTTTTACATGGGATTTACAATATTAACTATGAACAATAAAACACTCAATATTAACAACATAGGAACATCACTCTTTTACGTGGGATTTACAATATTATCTCTAAAAAAATGATTACTAACAACATATGAACATCACTCTTTATGTGGGATTGAAATATTAACTATGAACAATAAAACACTGAATATTAACGACATATGAACATCACTCTTTATGTGGGATTTATAATATTAACTATGAACAACAAAACACTGAATATTAACAACATATGAACATCACTCTTTCATGTCAGATTTACAATATTAACTATGAACAATAAAACACTGAATATAAACAACACATGAGCTTTGCTCCTCTTTTACAAGGGATTTATAATATTAACTATGAACAATAAAACACTGAATATTAACAACATATGAACATCACTCTTTTATGTGGGATTCACAATAATAACTATTAACAATAAAACACTGAATATAAACAACGCATGAGCTTTGCTCCTCTTTTACGTGGGATTTACAATATTAACTATGAACAATAAAACACTGAATATTAACAACATATGAACATCGCTCCTCTTTTACATGGGACTTACAATATTAAATACGAACAATAAAACACTGAATATTAACAACATATGAACATCACTCCTCTTTTACGTGGGATTTACAATATTAACTATGAACAACAAAACAATGAATATTAAAAACATGAAAATCACTCTTTTATGCAGGACTTACAATATTAACTACGAACAATAAAACACTGAATATTAACAACATATGAACATCGCTCCTCTTTTACGTGGGATTTACAATATTAACTATGAACAATAAAACACTGAATATTAACAACATATGAACACTGCTCCTCTTTTACATGGGACTTACAATATTAACTACGAACAATAAAACACTGAATATTAACAACATACGAACATCACTCTTTTACGTGGGATTTACAATATTAACTACGAACGATAAAACAATGAATATTAAACACATGAAAATCACTCTTTTATGCAGGACTTACAATATTAACTATGAACAATAACACACTGAATATTAACAACATATGAACATCACTCCTCTTTCACGTGGGACTTACAATATTTACTATTAACAACAAAACACTGAATATTAACAATGTATGAACACCGCTCCTCTTTTACGTGGGATTTACAATATTAACTATGAAAAATGAAACACTGAACATTAACAACATATGAACATCACTCCTCTTTTATGTGGGATTTACAATATTTAGTATAAAAAACTGAATAGTACAAACATATGAACATCACTCCCCTTTTACGTGGGATTTACAATATTAACTACGAACAATAAAACACTGAATATTAACAACATATGAACATCGCTCCTCCTACATGGGATTTACAATATTAACTACGAACAATAAAACACTGAATAATAACAACATACGTACATCGCTCCTCTTTTACGTGGGATTTACAATATTTACCCTTCACAACAAAATACTGAATATTAACAACAAATGAACATTGCCCTTCTTACGTTGGATTTACAATATTTACTATAAAACACCGAATATTAACAACATATGAACATAACTCCTCTTTTACGTGGGATTTACAATATTTACTATAAAACACCGAATATTAACAACATATGAACATAACTCCTCTTTTACGTGGGATTTACAATATTTACTATAAAACACTGAATATTAACAACATATGAACATAACTCCTCTTTTACGTGGGATTTACAATATTAACTATGACCAATAAAACACTGAATATTAACAACATATGAACATCACTCCTCTTTTACGTGGGATTTACAATATTAACTATGACCAATAAAACACTGAATATTAACAACATATGAACATCACTCCTCTTTTACGTGGGATTTACAATATTAACTATGACCAATAAAACACTGAATATTAACAACATATGAACATCACTCCTCTTTTATTTGGGATTTACAATATTAACTATGAACAATAAAACACTGAATATTAACAACATATGAACATCACTCCTCTTTTATGTGGGATTTACAATATTAACTATGACCAATAAAACACTGAATATTAACAACATATGAACATCACTCCTCTTTTATTTGGGATTTACAATATTAACTATGAACAATAAAACACTGAATATTAACAACATATGAACATCACTCCTCTTTTATGTGGGATTTACAATATTAACTATGAACAATAAAACACTGAATATTAACAACATATGAACATCACTCCTCTTTTACGTGGGATTTACAATATTAACTATGACCAATAAAACACTGAATATTAACAACATATGAACATCACTCCTCTTTTATGTGGGATTTACAATATTAACTATGAACAATAAAACACTGAATATTAACAACATATGAACATAACTCCTCTTTTACGTGGGATTTACAATATTAACTATGAACAATAAAACACTGAATATTAACAACATATGAACATCACTCCTCTTTTACGTGGGATTTACAATATTAACTATGAACAATAAAACACTGAATATCAACAAGATACAGTATGAACTCATATGATTTTCCTTTTTTTAATAAATCTGTACTTTTTTTTTAGAAATATACATTATTCCAACAGATGTTTCCACCTCATCCCGCCTCCATCTCTTCTCTCGTCTGCGATCAACTTGAGAGCGAGCTGCACAAGCTACCTCGTCGGGTTGCGGCTAGGAGTTTTTATTTTTTTCTGCCGCACAGACCCTCCAGCCCGGCCTGTCAGCCATGCTCTCATGTGTCACACTGAGTGACCTACATACTCCTCGGGGGGGGAAGGAAAGTCACCTTGTTGTGGTGGACCTAGCAGAGGCTGGCTGCTGTTAATGTGAGGCGGGGGGTTTTTTTGGCCCTTTTGACTCGCGATAAAGCCCACCTTTAGTGTATACCTGTTGGGGCGGGGGGGTCTATACATTTACACACACACACACACACACACACACACACAGCCATAGCTGAAAAGAAGCAGCAGGCCCTGCGCCAGGGAGTCAGACAAACACCTCACCAGAGACTCCTCTAAGCGTCCTAACAAATTGAATGTGTGTGTAGATGGACGAGAGGGAATTAGATCAGCGCTCCTGATTGCATCTGAGTGTGCCGCCGCCGCCTGCCTTCCCGAAGAGAGAGAGAGCGAGCGAGAGAGAGAGAGAGTGCTTGGCAGCTGCATTGATGAGGGATGGAAGCAGAATGTTAACCAGACAATCACCTTGCATATCATTGATTTAGATGGCAGAGAGCTAATTAGCGCAGAAAGGAAAGCTCGGGGAAGCTGAGGCCACTTTGGATGTTTTGGTACAAGGTGTTCTCTCCCGTCGACATGCTCTCCACAAATATGCATCCGTTCAGGGTCAAAAGGTGGACCCCCCGGCACACGTCGGTCAGTTGCACCAGTTGTTTTTTTTCAACCTTTCTTGAGCCAAGGCACACCACCAGCAGATATCATTAAAAAATGAAACTCAGTTGACAGTAAAAAGTCGTCCTCGCAATTGTTGGATATGACTTTAAAGCAGTGGTCCCCAACCTTTTTGTAGCTGCGGACCGGTCAACGCTTGATAATTTGTCCCACCGCCCAGCGGGGGGGTGGGGTGGGGGGGATTATTTATTTATTTATTTATTTATTTTATTTTTTATTTTTGTCATGAAAAAGGGAGTTTTTTTGGGTTGGTGCACTAATTGTAAGTGTATCTTTTGTTGATTTTATTTCTTAGGGGCACCTACCTTTTGTTTAATTTTTTGTTTAAGCATTAAATACATTTTTTACCTGCACACTGCATCCCGCAGTCTCTGAGATCTACAAAGAAATTAGCTACCGGCCAACGTTCCCTCTAAGGCAGTGTTCCCCAACCTTTCTGTAGCTGCGGACCGGTCAACGCTTGATAATTTGTCCCACCGCCCAGCGGGGGGTGGGATGGGGGGGATTATTTATTTATTTATTTTATTTTTTATTTTTATCATGAAAAAGGGAGTTTTTTTGGGTTGGTGCACTAATTGTAAGTGTATCTTTTGTTGATTTAATTTCTTAGGGGCACTTACCTTTTGTTTAATTTTTTGTTTAAGCATTAAATAAATTTTTTACCTGCATACTGCATCCCGCTGTCTCTGACATCCATCCATCCATCCATCCATTTTCTACCGCTTATTCCCTTTCGGGGTCGCGGGGGGCGCTGGCGCCTATTTCAGCTACAATCGGGCGGAAGGCAGGGTACACCCTGGACAAGTCGCCACCTCATCCAGGGCCAACACAGATAGACACATCTACAAAGAAATTAGCTACCGGCCAACGTTCCCTCTAAGGGAGTGGTCCCCAACCTTTTTGTAGCTGCGGACCGGTCAACGCGTGATAATTTGTCCCACCGCCCAGCGGGGGGTGGGATGGGGGGGATTATTTATTTATTTATTTTATTTTTTATTTTTATCATGAAAAAGGGAGTTTTTTTGGGTTGGTGCACTAATTGTAAGTGTATCTTTTGTTGATTTGATTTCTTAGGGGCACTTACCTTTTGTTTAATTTTTTGCTTAAGCATTAAATACATTTTTTACCTGCACCCTGCATCCCGCTGTCTCTGACATCTACAAAGAAATTAGCTACCGGCCAACGTTCCCTCTAAGGCAGTGGTCCCCAACCTTTTTGTAGCTGCGGACCGGTCAACGCTTGATAATTTGTCCCACCGCCCAGCGGGGGGTGGGATGGGGGGGATTATTTATTTATTTATTTTATTTTTTATTTTTATCATGAAAAAGGGAGTTTTTTTGGGTTGGTGCACTAATTGTAAGTGTATCTTTTGTTAATTTAATTTCTTAGGGGCACTTACCTTTTGTTTAATTTTTTGCTTAAGCATTAAATACATTTTTTACCTGCACCCTGCATCCCGCTGTCTCTGACATCTACAAAGAAATTAGCTACCGGCCAACGTTCCCTCTAAGGCAGTGGTCCCCAACCTTTTTGTAGCTGCGGACCGGTCAACGCTTGATAATTTGTCCCACCGCCCAGCGGGGGGTGGGATGGGGGGGATTATTTATTTATTTATTTTATTTTTTATTTTTATCATGAAAAAGGGAGTTTTTTTGGGTTGGTGCACTAATTGTAAGTGTATCTTTTGTTGATTTGATTTCTTAGGGGCACTTACCTTTTGTTTAATTTTTTGCTTAAGCATTAAATACATTTTTTACCTGCACCCTGCATCCCGCTGTCTCTGACATCTACAAAGAAATTAGCTACCGGCCAACGTTCCCTCTAAGGCAGTGGTCCCCAACCTTTTTGTAGCTGCGGACCGGTCAACGCTTGATAATTTGTCCCACCGCCCAGCGGGGGGTGGGATGGGGGGGATTATTTATTTATTTATTTTATTTTTTATTTTTATCATGAAAAAGGGAGTTTTTTTGGGTTGGTGCACTAATTGTAAGTGTATCTTTTGTTGATTTGATTTCTTAGGGGCACTTACCTTTTGTTTAATTTTTTGCTTAAGCATTAAATACATTTTTTACCTGCACCCTGCATCCCGCTGTCTCTGACATCTACAAAGAAATTAGCTACCGGCCAACGTTCCCTCTAAGGCAGTGGTCCCCAACCTTTTTGTAGCTGTGGACCGGTCGACGCTTGATAATTTGTCCCACCGCCCGGCGGGGGGTGGGGGAATTTTTTTAATTTATTTATTTATGTATTTATTTTATTTTATTTTATTTTTTATTTTTGTCATGAAAAAGGGAGTTTTTTGGGTTGGTGCACTAATTGTAAGTGTATCTTTTGTTGATTTAATTTCTTAGGGGCACTTACCTTTTGTTTAATTTTTTGCTTAAGCATTAAATACATTTTTTACCTGCACCCTGCATCCCGCTGTCTCTAACATCTACAAAGAAATTAGCTACCGGCCAACGTTCCCTCTAAGGCAGTGGTCCCCAACCTTTTTGTAGCTGTGGACCGGTCGACGCTTGATAATTTGTCCCACCGCCCGGCGGGGGGTGGGGGAATTTTTTTAATTTATTTATTTATGTATTTATTTTATTTTCTTTTATTTTTTATTTTTGTCATGAAAAAGGGAGTTTTTTTGGGTTGGTGCACTAATTGTAAGTGTATCTTTTGTTGATTTAATTTCTTAGGGGCACTTACCTTTTGTTTAATTTTTTGCTTAAGCATTAAATACATTTTTTACCTGCACCCTGCATCCCGCTGTCTCTGACATCTACAAAGAAATTAGCTACCGGCCAACGTTCCCTCTAAGGCAGTGTTCCCCAACCTTTTTGTAGCTGTGGACCGGTCGACGCTTGATAATTTGTCCCACCGCCCGGCGGGGGGTGGGGGGATTTTTTAAATTTATTTATTTATTTATTTATTTTTGTCATGAAAAAGGGAGTTTTTTGGGTTGGTGCACTAATTGTAAGTGTATCTTTTGTTAATTTAATTTCTTAGGGGCACTTACCTTTTGTTTAATTTTTTGTTTAAGCATTAAATACATTTTTTACCTGCACCCTGCATCCCGCTGTCTCTGACATCTACAAAGAAATTAGCTACCGGCCAACGTTCCGTCTAAGGCAGTGGTCCCCAACCTTTTTGTAGCTGTGGACCGGTCGACGCTTGATAATTTGTCCCACCGCCCGGCGGGGGGTGGGGGGATTTTTTAAATTTATTTATTTATTTATTTATTTTTGTCATGAAAAAGGGAGTTTTTTGGGTTGGTGCACTAATTGTAAGTGTATCTTTTGTTGATTTAATTTTAAAAAATACAATAAAAAAAAAAAAAAATTCTGCAGCCCGGTGCCAGTCGAGCCGCGGCGCGGTGGTTGGGGACCACTGCTTTAAAGCATAACCAAGCATGCATTACTATAGCTCTTGTCTCAAAGTAGGTGTACTGTCACCACCTGTCACATCACACCCTGACTTATTTGGAGTTTATTGCTGTTTGTGGTGTTTTACTTCTTGCCTTGCGCTCCTATTTTCTCTTTTTTTTTGACTCCATCTTTGCTCCACAGTAAGTCTTTGCTGTCGTCCAGCATTCTGTTTTTGTTTACCGTGTAGCCAGTACAGTTTTAGTTTCGTTCTGCATAGCCTTCTCTAAGCCATTTCTTAGGGGCACTTACCTTTTGTTTAATTTTTTGTTTAAGCATTAAATACATTTTTTACCTGCACACTGCATCCCGCTGTCTCTAACATCTACAAAGAAATTAGCTACCGGCCAACGTTCCCTCTAAGGCAGTGGTCCCCAACCTTTTTGTAGCTGTGGACCGGTCGACGCTTGATAATTTGTCCCACCGCCCGGCGGGGGGTGGGGGAATTTTTTTAATTTATTTATTTATGTATTTATTTTATTTTATTTTATTTTTTATTTTTGTCATGAAAAAGGGAGTTTTTTTGGGTTGGTGCACTAATTGTAAGTGTATCTTTTGTTAATTTAATTTCTTAGGGGCACTTACCTTTTGTTTAATTTTTTGTTTAAGCATTAAATACATTTTTTACCTGCACACTGCATCCCGCTGTCTCTGACATCTACAAAGAAATTAGCTACCGGCCAACGTTCCCTCTAAGGCAGTGGTCCCCAACCTTTTTGTAGCTGTGGACCGGTCGACGCTTGATAATTTGCCCCACCGCCCGGCGGGGGGTGGGGGGATTTTTTAAATTTATTTATTTATTTATTTATTTTTGTCATGAAAAAGGGAGTTTTTTGGGTTGGTGCACTAATTTTAAGTGTATCTTTTGTTGATTTAATTTTAAAAAATACAATAAAAAAATATATATATATTCTGCAGCCCGGTGCCAGTCGAGCCGCGGCCCGGTGGTTGGGGACCACTGCTTTAAAGCATAACCAAGCATGCATTACTATAGCTCTTGTCTCAAAGTAGGTGTACTGTCACCACCTGTCACATCACACCCTGACTTATTTGGAGTTTATTGCTGTTTGTGGTGTTTTACTTCTTGCCTTGCGCTCCTATTTTCTCTTTTTTTTTGACTCCATCTTTGCTCCACAGTAAGTCTTTGCTGTCGTCCAGCATTCTGTTTTTGTTTACTGTGTAGCCAGTACAGTTTTAGTTTCGTTCTGCATAACCTTCCCTAAGCCATTTCTTAGGGGCACTTACCTTTTGTTTAATTTTTTGTTTAAGCATTAAATACATTTTTTACCTGCACGCTGCATCCCGCTGTCTCTGACATCTACAAAGCAGTTAGTTACCGGCCAACGTTCCCTCTAAGGCAGTGTTCCCCAACCTTTTTGTAGCTGCGTACCGGTCAACGCTTGAGAAGTTGTCCTGTGGACCAGCAGGACAAATTATTAATTTTTTAAAAATGTTTTTATTTGTTTTATTATTATTTTTAATTTTAATTTGTATTTATTTTATTTATCTATTTATTTTTTTGTCATGAAAAAGAGAGGTTGGTGCACTAATTGTAAGTGTATCTTGTGTTTTTTTATGTTGATTTGATAAGAAACAAATAAAAAATAATAATTAGATAATCTCCCACGACACACCGGACTGTATCTCACGGCACACTGGTGTGCCGCGGCACAGTGGTTGAAAAACACTGGTCCAGTAGTGGGACAGGGGAAAGTTCAGTCGGATGTTAATGCAGTCCTTTTTCTAATTGATTGAATGTTTCTTTTCATTCTGTCTTGTCCCCGCAGCTCGCCGCTCCGGCAGCCCTCGTCCACGGCCAAGGTGTGTCTGGTGTGCGGGGACGAGGCGTCGGGCTGCCACTACGGCGTGGTGACGTGCGGCAGCTGCAAGGTCTTCTTCAAAAGAGCCGTGGAAGGTAAGGACGCTCAACTCCAGCTCGCTCCTTTTCTTTTTATTTTGTTTTTACCTTCGGACAACCGCCGTCCACTGTTGTGGACGTTTGTTTTTGTGCTTTGTGAGAGTTAGGAATCAAAGGGTATCCACTATTAGGATACCCCAGTATGTGTTTTGTGGCTATTCCAACTTTGACCAATAGAATGGCGCTTTCCATCATTTTCAACAGACTGCACTGTCCCCCCTCTTCCTCTCACGGAAGATCCACCCAGGAATGAATACTTCTCTTCTGTACTTGTTAATTTCCTGTTAATATTTGCTTCTTTCCTTTACCCAACACTAGTGTTATCCCGATACCAATATTTTGGTACAGGTACCAAAATGTATTTAGATTTTTTTCTACATAAAGAGGACCACAATAAATGGCATTATTGGCTTTATTTTACCCAAAAATCTTAGGGTACAAGAAACATGTTTATTATTGCAATTTAGTCCTTAAATAAAAGTAGTGAACTTGTCTCTTAGTAGTAAGTAAACAAACAAAGACTCCGAAGTAGTCTGCCGACATATGCAGTAACATATCTACGCACCTGTCGCTGACTTCGAGACTGGTCCTGGCACACCCCGCTTCGCTGCAGAGCCGCAGGCCACGCCCCTCCCCCCCCCCCCACAGCTTTATTTTAACCCAAAAAATCTTAAAATACATTAAACATGTTTATTATTGCAATCAATGAACTATTTAGTCCGTAAATAAAATTGTGAACATACAAGACAACTTTTAGTAGTAGGCAAACAAACAAGGCTCCTAATTAGTCTGCTGACGTATGCTGTAACATATTGTGTCATTTATACACCTATTATTTTGTCCACATTATAGAGGACAAACTGTAAAAAATGATTATTAATCTACTTGTTCATTTACCGTTAATATCTGCTTATTTTCTCTTTCAACGTGTTCTATCTACACTTCTGTTCAAATGTAATAATCACTTATTCTTCTCTTCTTTGATACTTTACATTAGTTTTGGATGATACCACACATTTAGGTATCGGTCCGATACCAAGTAGTTACAGGATCGTACATTGGTCATATTCTAAGTCCTCATGTGTCCAAGCGCGTATTTACTGAGTTTATAAACATAATATGAATTTTCAAAAGAAAACGAAAACATATTCTGTGATGCTAAAAAAATAGTAGTATCGACTCGATGCGCTCTTGTACTTGGTATCATTACAGTGGATGTCTTGTGTAGATCCACCCATGGCGTTTGTTTACATTGTGACGCCGGTGAGTTATTGTAGCCTCCTACAGTGTGTAGTGAATGTTTAGCAATTCCTTGTCCTGCGGTGATAATGATACTTGTGAGAAACATACTTTATTTGTCGCCATGGAGGCGAAGATTAGTAGCTAAAACACTGTGGCTGGACATTAGCCACTAACTAGCCAGCCATGTTTGAAAGCACTTCTTCCTCAGGATGCCCATCCATCCATCAATTTTCTACCGCTTGTCCCTGTTGGGGTTTGCGGGGCGCGCTGGAGCCTATCTCAGCCACATTCGAGCGGAAGGCGGGATACGCCCTGGACAAGTCGCCACCTCATTGCAGTTCTTGAGGGTGTTTCAGTGTTATAACTTCCCCTTTATCTTTAGTTTTTAGGCCAAATATGTCCAATCTCCCTTGTCTGTCTACACACTGTGTCTGCTTGTAAGTACTCTGTGTGTGTGCATTGCCGAACATGCTCCTCTGCTCCTAAAACCAGCAATGTCACCACGCAAAGAGGACCGCTGTCTTTTAGAGGCGGTATAGCACCGGAATATGATTCATTAGTATCACGATGCTATACTATTACTGGTA
>NC_084630.1:40189691-40202191 GCF_033978795.1 Nerophis ophidion | reverse complement strand
TATGTACTGTACTGTGCAATCTACTAATAAAAGTTCCAATCAATCAATCAATCAATCAAAAGGACTGGGCGATACGGCTTTTTATTAATATCTCGATATTTTTAGGCCATGTCACGATACACAATATTTTGCCATGAATGAACACTTGATGCATATAATCACAGCAGTATGATGATTCTATGTGTCTACATTCAAACATTCTTCTTCATGCTGCATTCATATATGCTACTTTTAAACTTTCATGCAGAGAGGGAAATCACAACTAAGTAGATTTCGCAAAAGTGTAGTATTTCTACAAACTTTATGGCTGGCTCACATCGTGGTCACTCCGTGATCACGTACGACCGCCAGACACTTCTGGATGTGGACATATCGGGCCGTTTTGGACCGATAGACGCGTGTGTGCTAAACGTGCTAACTAGCATGGGAATACGTCGGCGGCTACATCCAGCGGCCTGTGAAGCAGGGGAGTATAGTACCAGCGGAGGCCGTCTACGGAACAGACGCCATCGGTGTGATCGGAAACGCGGATGCCGAGCGGGGCTAAAAACAAAGCAGAAGGCTAATCCCCACAGGACACCACTTCCCTCCATCCTGCAGCCAGATTTAAATGGAAGATGCGAGACTACTGGTCTGGGTAAGGAGTCAGTTAAATTAAAACAATTTTTTTCTGCTTTGAGTGTTTCAGAGTTGGACATGTGTTTTACCGAGGTGGCTAACTATGATGCGTGAGCGTTGTCCGTTCAGGCTCCAGTACTCTGGAATGCCCTCCCGGTAACAGTTCGAGATGCCACCTCAGTAGAAGCATTTAAGTCTCACCTTAAAGCTCATTTGTATACTCTAGCCTTTAAATAGACTCCCTTTTTAGACCAGTTGATCTGCCGTTTCTTTTCTTTTTCTTCTATGCCCCACTCTCCCTTGTGGAGGGGGTCCGGTCCGATCCGGTGGCCATGTACTGCTTGCCTGTGTATCGGCTGGGGACAACTCTGCGCTGCTGATCCGCCTCCGCTTGGGATGGTTTCCTGCTGGCTCCGCTATGAGCGGGACTCTCGCTGCTGTGTTGGATCCGCTTTGGACTGGACTCTCGTGACTGTGTTGGATCCATTATGGATTGAACTTTCACAGTATCATGTTAGACCCGCTCGACATCCATTGCTTTCCTCCTCTCCAAGGTTCTCATAGTCATCATTGTCACCGGCGTCCCACTGGGTGTGAGTTTTTCTTGCCCTTATGTGGGCCTACCGAGGATGTCGTAGTGGTTTGTGCAGCCCTTTGAGACACTAGTGATTTAGGGCTATATAAGTAAACATTGATTGATTGATTGATATTTAAACAGTTATTAGAATAGAATAGAATGGACTGTATTGTCATTATATTTGCATATAACGAGACTCCAACTTAAAGGGGAACATTATCAGCAGACCTATGTAAGTGTCAATATATACCTTGATGGTGCAGAAAAAAGACCATCTATTTTTTTTAACCGATTTCCGAACTCTAAATGGGTGAATTTTGGCGAATTAAACGCCTTTCTGTTTATCGCTCTGGAGGCGATGACGTCAGAATGTGACGCCGCCGAGGTAACACACCCACCATTTTCATTTTCAACACATTACAAACACCGGGTCTCAGCTCTGTTATTTTCCGTTTTTTCGACTATTTTTTGGAACCTTGGAGACATCATGCCTCGTCGTTGTGTTGTCGGAGGGTGTAACAACACTAACAGGGAGGGATTCAAGTTGCACCACTGGCCCCAAGATGCCAAAGTGTCTGCCACCAGACCCCCATTGAATGTACCAAAGTGTCTCCACATTTGACCGGCGATGCTAAGACAGACATGGCACAGAGATGTATGGATAACCTGCAGATGCATTTGCAACGATAGTCAACGAAATCACAAAGGTGAGTTTTGTTGATGTTGACTGCCAGCTAATCGATGCTAACATGCTACGCTAATCGATGCTAACATGCTATTTACCGGCGATGCTAATGCAGACATGGCACAGAGATGTATGGATAACCTGCAGATGCATTTGCAACGATAGTCAACGAAATCACAAAGGTGAGTTTTGTTGATGTTGACTGCCAGCTAATCGATGCTAACATGCTACGCTAATCGATGCTAACATGCTATTTACCGGCGGTGCTAAAGCAGACATGGCACAGAGATGTATGGATAACCTGTAGATGCATTTGCAACTATATTACGTTTCCTTCCACCCACATTTAATGCGAAACAAACACTTACCAATCGACGGATTTAAGTTGCTCCAGTGTCAAAAGATGCAAAAGTCCTGATCGTTTGGTCCTCACATTTTACCGGCGATGCTAACGCAGCTATTCGGCCATGCTATGGCTATGAATAGCGTCAATAGCTATTCGCTCAATAGCTTCAGTTTCTTCTTCAATACTTTCATACTCCAACCATCTGTTTCAATACATGCGTAATCTGTTGAATCGCT
This sequence comes from Nerophis ophidion, assembly GCF_033978795.1. Taxonomy (NCBI): domain Eukaryota; kingdom Metazoa; phylum Chordata; class Actinopteri; order Syngnathiformes; family Syngnathidae; genus Nerophis; species Nerophis ophidion. The sequence continues at coordinate 40,199,729 of NC_084630.1, read as the reverse complement.
TAAGTCGCTGAAATCCAAGTTTGAATCCGAGCTAACGTCGCTATATCTTGCTGTGATATTCCCATTGTTTGTTTACATTGGCAGCACTGTGTGACGTCACAGGGAAATGGCCAGTGTCTTCGCAGAGAGCCGAAAATAAGGCACTTTAAAGCTTTATTTAGGGATGTTCCGAGACCGGTAAAACTTTTTTAAAAACTTCAAAAAAATACAACAAGCCACTGGGAACTGATTTTTATTGTTTTTAACCCTTTTGAAATTGTGATATTGTTCCCCTTTAAGGTGCGGTAGTGGGAACAAATATGGGGTGAAAGGAAAAAACTAACAATTGAAATAAACAGACTACTATCCAATGAAAATAATAAGCAATCCTGTACAATATACAAAACACTATAGAAATACAAAATACTGTACAATATACAGAGCAAGACAAGAGTACCAAAGTAATAAATAACAACCAGTGTCGGACATATTGCACTCGAAGGGTAGTATTGCACAGTAGGGTTTTAGGGTATGATATTGTATAGGGGTGAATTATTATTAATATAAGTTAGAGTTCAACATGGTGACAGCTTTGGGAAAGAAGCTGTCTCTGAGCCTGTTTGTTCTGGCTCCGATGCACCTGTAGCGCCTGCCTGATGGTAGCAAGTCGAACAGGTGGAAGCCAGGGTGTGTGCTGTCCTTGGTAATGTTTTTTGCTCTGTTGATTCAACGGGAGTTGTGTAAGTCCTTCAGGGAGGGCAGGGGACAGCCGATGATTTTTTGTGCCGACTTAATGACCCTCTGAATCGCCTGTTTGTCTGCTTGAGTGCAGCTGGCGTACCACACTGTTATGCAGTACGTCAGCAGGCTCCCGACAGCCGAGCGATAGAAGGTCACCATCAGCTGTCTCTCCAGTCTGCTCTTCCTCAGCACCCTCAGGAATTGGGGGTCTCCGCTGGGCCTTCCGGATGACCGCAGTTGTATTTTGGGTCTAGAGCAGGTCAGCAGATATGAGGGTGCCGAGGAACTTGAAGGAGCTGACTCTCTCCACCTCCTCGGCGTTGATGTAGAGGGGGGCGGGGTCTGCAGTGTTTTTCCTGAAGTCAAGGATGAGTTCCTTGGTTTTTGTGGTGTTCAGTGCCAAATTATTCACTGAACACCACACTGATAGTTTCAGGACTTCATCTCTGTATGCAGACCCATCCCCCCTGTAATGGGGCTCACCACCGTTGTGGCATTGGCGAACTTGATGATGGTGTTCTCCGAGTGTGCTGGACTACAGTCATGGGTGTAGAGGGAATACAGCAAAGGGCTCAGCACTCAGCCCTGTGGGGAGCCGATGCTGAGTGTGCGGGGGGAGGAGAGATTGGGGCCAAGTTTTACTGTCTGAGGTCGGTTGGTCAGGAAGTCCTTAATCCAAAGACACAACCATTCATGTCATTTTGGGTCGGTATAGCTCGGTTGGTAGAGCGGCCGTGCCAGCAACTTGAGGGTTGCGGGTTCGATCCCCGCCTCCGCCATCCTAGTCACTGCCGTTGTGTCCTCGGGCAAGACACTTTACCCACCTGCTCCCAGTGCCACCCACACTGCTTTAAATGTAACTTCGATATTGGGTTTCACTTTGTAAACTGCTTTGAGTCACTTGAGAAAAAGCGCTATATAAATATAATTCACTTCACATTTCCGAAACAGAAAGTGCAAGATTGTCAGAGACATTTTAAAACAAGCTATGAGTGCACTTTTGTGCATGATGTCACTAAAATGACATATCAAAGCAACACTAAACTAAAGTGCACTTTTTCTACAGAACGCCAGTACAAAAGTTTAAAACAAATAAAGTGTACGTTTGCATGAGAGAAAGAAGGTGCGAATCTGGTAACAAATGAAGGAAGAATTAATTCCCAAGAAAAACAGCAGGGGGTCCATGGTCTGGCGGTGGTTTGGCTTCAAGCGGGAAGATGTTGAACAGACAACCGTAATATGTCAAGAATGCGGCAAAAGTGTTGCTGCAAACAGTAGCATTACTGCTAATATGTAGCATCATTTGAAAAGTCACCCGCTAGAGAATGAAGAGTGCTTACTCCGCATGTCAACATCTCTGTTCGGTGCCACACCATCAAAATTCCGAGGCAAACATTTTTAGATCAGCGCCGTATGAAACAAATAGTCAACAACAGAAGGAGATAACGTCCGCAGGAACCTACCACATAGTCGGACAGGGCCTTCTCTGTGGTCGGCCCTAAGCTCTGGAACACTCTGCCGCTCCATGTTCAAACTGCTTCCACAGTGGAGTGTTTTAAGTCTCGTCTTAAGACCCACTTTTATTCTTTGGCTTTTAACACTACGTGAGTTGTGTGGTCCTCTGTCCTCTGTGTTTTTTTATACACTTTCATTTCTATTTTACTGTTTGGCGACTTGTCCAGGGTGTACCCCGCCTTCCGCCCGATTGTAGCTGAGATAGGCGCCAGCGCCCCCCGCGACCCCAAAAGGGAATAAGCGGTAGAAAATGGATGGATGGATGGATGTTTTAATTGATTTTACCCTTTGAAATAGTTTTTAATCATATTTGTTTTTATATTGTTTTTATTGGTTTTATATTTATTTTATTTTTTTTTTATTCAGTCATTGGTGGAGCATAATATATATATATATATATATTTTTTTTTTTTACAATTGTTTTTAACATGGCTGTGCAGCACTTTGGAAACGTTATTGTTGTTTAAATGTGCTATATAAATAAAGTGGAAAGTGGATAGTGAAGGACATACACTCATTTTTATTTGACAGTTATTGAAATATCTTGTGTGACATCATGCCCAAAAGTGCACTTTATATGTTTTAAACTATTGTAGTGGCGTACTGTGCAAAAAGTCCACTTTAATTGAGTGATGTTTTGATAAGTCATCTTAGTGACATCATGCACAAAAGTGCACTTTATTCGTTTTAAACTATTGTAGTGGCGTACTGTGCAAAAAGTCCACTTTAATTGAGTGATGTTTTGATAAGTCATCTTAGTGACATCATGCACAAAAGTGCACTTTATTCGTTTTAAACTATTGTAGTGGCGTACTGTGCAAAAAGTCCACTTTAATTGAGTGATGTTTTGATATGTCATCTTAGTGACATCATGCACAAAAGTGCACTCATAGCTTGTTTTAAAATGTCTCTGACAATCTTGCACTTTCTGTTTTGGAAATGACATGAATGTTTGTGCCACTGCTTAATAACTGTTTCATAAATACACTTTTAGTTGTGATTTCCTTCTCTGCATGAAAGTTTAAAAGTAGCATATATGAATGCAGTATGAAGAAGAATGTTTGAATGTAGACACATAGAATCATCATACTGCTGTGATTATATGCATCAAGTAGGGATGCACCGATTAATCGGTAACCGAATATATTCGGCCGAATATGGCAAAAAAAGCCACATTCGGCCTTCGGTGGAATGAGGTAAATGCAAGGCCGAATAGTGGCGTGTGATGCAATGACGCAATTTTTTGACGCGGTGACGCAATCAACCAACCTGACGTTGGATCCAGGCGCCTTCGGAAAAATGTCAGCAGTGTGGAGATATTTGAAAGTGTCGAAAAGTGACAAAAGTATTGCAGTTTGCAACGAATGTTCAGCCAAACTGTCTCGGGGAGGTGCCTCGTGGTTGACGTCTTTGAGAGGACGAAAAAGTTTGCGACTGACAGTGCCGAAGCAAACGGAATTACACAGAAGGTCATTGAGTTTATGGCTTTGGATGATCAACCGTTTAGTGTTGTGGAGGACATTGGCTTTCGGAGACTCATGGAGCACATTGAGCCCCGTTACACGATACCGAGCAGACGGTATTTTTCTGGTGTGTGTTCTTTACATTGTGTGTGTGCTGTTTACATTATTAGTCTGTTGTGTAGGCTACCTGTATAAGTGTATGAGGTTACAAGCACACACTTATTGAGATTTAGTGGGGCCTCTGTTTACATTATTAGCCTGTTGTGTAGGCTACCTGTATAAGTGTATGAGGTTACAAGCACACACTTAATTGAGATTTACTTGAGCCTTCTGTTTACATTATTAGCCTGTTGTGTAGGCTACCTGTATAAGTGTATGAGGTTACAAGCACACACTTAATTGAGATTTACTTGAGCCTTCTGTTTACATTATTAGCATATCTACTGTGGCTAAGCAGACTTTTGCCAAAAGGACAATAATTCATTTGTTGTGGGTTTATCCACTTTAATGCACTTTATTTTTTTGGGGGAATGCATGTTTTTTTTTCATAACTTTTATGGACAGAATTTCAAGGCGCAGTCAAGGCGTTGAGGGGTTCCGGTTTGGTAACCGCAGGATTAGGTCTCTGCTTTTTGCAGATGATGTGGTCCTGATGGCTTCATCTGACCGGGATCTTCAGCTCTCGCTGGATCGGTTCGCAGCCGAGTGTGAAGCGACCGGAATGAGAATCAGCACCTCCAAGTCCGAGTCCATGGTTCTCGCCCGGAAAAGGGTGGAGTGCCATCTCCGGGTTGGGGAGGAGACCCTGCCCCAAGTGGAGGAGTTCAAGTACCTAGGAGTCTTGTTCACGAGTGAGGGAAGAGTGGATGGTGAGATCGACAGGCGGATCGGTGCGGCGTCTTCAGTAATGCGGACGTTGTATCGATCCGTTGTGGTGAAGAAGGAGCTGAGCCGGAAGGCAAAGCTCTCAATTTACCGGTCGATCTACGTTCCCATCCTCACCTATGGTCATGAGCTTTGGGTCACGGGTACAAGCGGCCCAAATGAGTTTCCAGGTCTCTCCCTTAGAGATAGGGTGAGAAGCTCTGCCATCCGGGAGGAACTCAAAGTAAAGCCGCTGCTCCTCCACATCGAGAGGAGCCAGATGAGGTGGTTCGGGCATCTGGTCAGGATGCCACCCGAACGCCTCCCTAGGGAGGTGTTTAGGGCACGTCCAACCGGTAGGAGGCCACGGGGAAGACCCAGGACACGTTGGGAAGACTATGTCTCCCGGCTGGCCTGGGAACGCCTCGGGATCCCCCGGGAAGAGCTAGACCAAGTGGCTGGGGAGAGGGGAGTCTGGGTTTCCCTGCTTAGGCTGTTGCCCCCGCGACCCGACCTCGGATAAGCGGAAGATGATGGATGGATGGATGGATGTTTTTTTTTAGAGGCCTAATATGAATGAACAACTTTGTGCTTTTTTTGAAAAGCAAAGGCTACTGGAATATTAAAAAAATGTCAATATTCAATAAAAATGTACTTTATTTTAAAAAACATGTCTAAAAATTTATTGTAGGCTATTTATGCAATATACATTTTTTGGGGAAAAACTGCATTCATTATTCGGTATTCAGTATTCGGCCTTCGGCCAAGCTTTTAAATTTTATTCGGCTTAGGCTTCGGCCACAAATTTTCATTTCGGTGCATCCCTAGCATCAAGTGTTCATTCAAGGCTAAGGCAAAATATGCAGATATATATGGTGTATCGTGACATGGCCTAAAAATATTGACATATGAAAGGGAATAAGCGGTAGAAAATGGATGGATGGATGGATAAAAAAAGACCATATCGCCCGTCCTATTTTAAGGTATTCTTGGGTTCATTGAGGTTAGCTAATTTGACTTGTTTTGGAAAGTCTTGACATGCCAAATTCTCTTGTTCTATTGGCAGATCATGTCATGTAACTTTTGTACTTTTTCTTCTTCTTTTTGAACACTGACTTTTTGCAGTGTGCAAAATGCGAGTCGAAAAAATTGCTAAATAGCCAAGCTCTACTCTGCCGTTGAATTTTTTTTTTTATTTTTATTTTTTTTTTTATAAAGAACAGCTGTGCTGGATAGAGGCCTCCATGTGGCGCACATGCGAGTCCGACGCCAGCGTCATGAGCGGCTCGGTGTGTGATAATATTCCTCTTTCAGCCCGCTGCTGCCTTCTTTATGCCAGCGGAGACATTTACAAAGGTGTCTCAGGTCCGCCTCGCTAAGCCGGGGGCCAACGCGGGCCCCCGATTATGTTTTCCACCTTCTTTAAAAAAAAAAAAAACATTCCTCCATGCGCCGCCTCTGTGGGCTCTGCGGGAGAGGTCGTGCGAGGACATGGTTCGAGCTCGCCCGTCATCCAATAGCCTCGCTTTTTCAACTTGGGCCGGCCTCCCTCTGCACTGAATGGTTCAGGTTGTGTGCGTGCGTGCGTTTGTGCGCGTGTGTGTGTGTGTGCGAGCGGGCGAGCGAGAGAGAGAGAGTAGGTTATGTAACAACAGCTGGAGTGCAGCCACCTCGCCAACACGTCTAGCAACATGCAAATCACAATGGCCGCGCCAGACGTGCACACATGCATGTTCAGACGTGTGTGTGTGCGTGTGTGTGTGTGTGTGTGTGTGTGTGTGTGTGTATGTGTGAGTCCGACCTACATTCTTCAAAAGGTGTTTAGCTCGGAGGAACCCAGGAAAGTCTGCATTGTCCGTGCTCCAGGGCTCCCTCTACCGTTGCAAACGCGCCAGGACTAGCGCGGCATGCAACGTGTCCACCAAACATTTTACGCGTTGTCGATGACGGAGATATATATATCCATATTCAAGAGTTAGTTCTTGTCTTTTATAGTCTTATTTGAAAACAGCTAAGTGGTGTGCTTGGGTTGACCTTGAGCTTGGAATGAGACGGGTAGACATAACACCCTTGTTATGTTTTCTTGACCCAGGCTTAGGAGGAGAATAAATATGTGGATTCGCTCTGTAGGGGGAACGGCGGGGGCGAATGGCGTAGAGAAAAAGGCAAGACTTCCGATGCGATTTGAATGTGTTGTTCATAGATTGGTCTCCCAAAGCTTTGGAATAAAACGTCAAAATAACTACTCTGTCTGGGATTCATTTAAAATCAGCTTATGTGTCATCAAAATAACTTGGGGGTGACCAGCAGCTTAAAATTCCCCCTGAGGAACATCTGGTCAAAACGCAACACCGACCTGTGCGGAGCGGTAATCGGGCATATTAGCTGGAGCTAATCGACGCTGGCGAGCTGTTTGTGCGTATATCGAAGCTTGTTTGGTTTCATTGTCTATGTGTTGTATTGGCTGGGATTTCTGATAGTTGTTGGTTCGCCATCCCAAAGAAACGTTACCCAGCTTGCCAAAGAATGTCATAGATGCATTAGGAGAAGACGGCCCGCTGTAGCCTTTAACTTGGACACACACGTCTATACCTTTGGACATTGTGAGACAGCCATTTCCAGGAGTTATTACAATTCAAGATTTGCGGCGTCAGCCTGCGACATTTTGATTGTAAGCTAATATAGACACATACGTCATGTGTTGTCTTCATTATAACACTTATATAAGACTTTTAACGTCATTTTGATAGTACGTCGATAGATAGGTTAATATAGACACATCATGTGTTGTCTTCATGTTAACACTTACATAAGGCTTTTAAAGTCATTTTGATAGTAGGCTATTAAAGCTAATATAGACACTTACATCATGTGTTGTCTTCATGTTAACACTTGAATAAGGCTTTTAAAGTCATTTTGATAGTAGGCTAATATAGACTTACATAATGTGTTGTCTTCATTTTAACACTTATATAAGGCTTTTAAAGGCGTTTTAATAGTAAGCTAATATAGACACTTACATTATGTGTTGTCTTCATGTTAACACTTATATAAGACTTTTAAAGTCATTATGATAGTAGGCTATTAAAGCTAATATAGACACTTACCTCATGTGTTGTCTTCATGTTAACACTTATATAAGGATTTTAAAGCCATTTTGATATTAGGCTAATATAGACACTTACATCGTGCGTTGCCTTCATTTTAACACTTATATAAGGCTTTAATATACATTTTGATAGTAGGTAATTAAAGCTAATAGAGACACTTACATCATGTGTTGCCTTCATTATAACACTTATATAAGACATTTAAAGTCATTTTGATAGTAGGCTAATATGGACACTTACATCATGTGTTGCCTTCATTATAACACTTATATAAGACTTTTGAAGTAATTTTTATATTAGGGTATTATAGTTATTATAGACACTTACACCATGTGTTGTCTCCATTATAACACTTATATAAGACATTTAAAGTCATTTTGATAGTAGGCTAATATAGACACTTACATCATGTGTTGCCTTCATTATAACACTTATATAAGACTTTTAAAGTCATTTTTATAGTTGGCTATTTTAGCTATTATAGACACTTACACCATGTGTTGTCTTCATTATAACACTTATATAAGACATTTAAAGTCATTTTGATAGTAGGCTAATATAGATACTTAAATCATGTGTTGCCTTCATTATAACACTTATATAAGACTTTTAAAGTCATTTTTATATTAGGGTATTATAGTTATTATAGACACTTACACCATGTGTTGTCTCCATTATAACACTTATATAAAACGTTTAAAGTAATTTTGATAGTAGGCTCATTTAGACACTTACATTATATGTTGCCTTCATTATAACACTTATATAAGACTTTTAACGTCATTTTGATAGTAGGCTAATATAGACACTTACGTCATGTGTTGCCTTCATTAAAACACTTATATAAGACTTTTAAAGTCATTTTTATAGTTGGCTATTTTAGCTATTATAGACACTTACACCATGTGTTGTCTTCATTATAACACTTATATAAAACGTTTAAAGTAATTTTGATAGTAGGCTCATTTAGACACATTATATGTTGCCTTCATTATAACACTTATATAAGACTTTTAACGTCATTTTGATAGTAGGCTAATATAGACACTTACATCATGTGTTGCCTTCATTAAAACACTTATATAAGACTTTTAAAGTCATTTTTATAGTTGGCTATTTTAGCTATTATAGACACTTACACCATGTGTTGTCTTCATTATAACACTTATATAAAACGTTTAAAGTAATTTTGATAGTAGGCTCATTTAGACACTTACATTATATGTTGCCTTCATTATAACACTTATATAAGACTTTTAACGTAATTTTGATAGTACATCGATAGATAGGTTAATATAGACACATCATGTGTTGTCTTCATGTTAACACTTATATAAGACTTTTAAAGTAATTTTGATAGTAGGCTATTAAAGCTAATATAGACACTTACACCATGTGTTGTCTTCATTATAACACTTATATAAAACGTTTAAAGTAATTTCGATAGTAGGCTCATATAGATACTTAAATCATGTGTTGCCTTCATTATAACACTTATATAAGACTTTTAAAGTCATTTTTATATTAGGGTATTATAGTTATTATAGACACTTACACCATGTGTTGTCTCCATTATAACACTTATATAAGACATTTAAAGTCATTTTGATAGTAGGCTAATATAGACACTTACATCATGTGTTGCCTTCATTATAACACTTATATAAGACTTTTAAAGTAATTTTGATAGTAGGCTATTAAAGCTAATATAGACACTTACACCATGTGTTGTCTTCATTATAACACTTATATAAGACATTTAAAGTCATTTTGATAGTAGGCTAATATAGATACTTAAATCATGTGTTGCCTTCATTATAACACTTATATAAGACTTTTAAAGTCATTTTTATATTAGGGTATTATAGTTATTATAGACACTTACACCATGTGTTGTCTCCATTATAACACTTATATAAGACATTTAAAGTCATTTTGATAGTAGGCTAATATTTTGATAGTAGGCTCATTTAGACACTTACATTATATGTTGCCTTCATTATAACACTTATATAAGACTTTTAACGTCATTTTGATAGTAGGCTAATATAGACACTTACATCATGTGTTGCCTTCATTAAAACACTTATATAAGACTTTTAAAGTCATTTTTATAGTTGGCTATTTTAGCTATTATAGACACTTACACCATGTGTTGTCTTCATTCTAACACTTATATAAAACGTTTAAAGTAATTTTGATAGTAGGCTCATTTAGACACTTACATTAAATGTTGCCTTCATTATAACACTTATATAAGACTTTTAACGTCATTTTGATAGTACATCGATAGATAGGTTAATATAGACACATCATGTGTTGTCTTCATGTTAACACTTATATAAGACTTTTAAAGTCATTTTGAT
>NC_084630.1:40119691-40184691 GCF_033978795.1 Nerophis ophidion | reverse complement strand
GGAACACTTCATAAAACCACTGTCAGTAACTACAGTTGGTCGCTACATCTGTAAGTGCAAGTTAAAATTCTACTATGCAAAGCGAAAGCCATTTATCAACAACACCCAGGAACGCTGCCGGCTTCGCTGGGCCCGAGCTCATCTAAGATGGACTGATGCAAAGTGGAAAAGTGTTCTGTGGTCTGACGAGTCCACATTTCAAATTATATTTGGAAACTGTGGAGGTGGTGTCCTCTGGAACAAAGAGGAAAATAACCATCCGGATTGTTATAGGCGCAAAGTTGAAAAGCCAGCATGTGTGATGGTATGGGGGTGCATTAGTGCCCAAGGCATGGGTAACTTACACATCTGTGAAGGCACCATTAATGCTGAATGGTCCATACGGGCTTCACGGTGGCAGAGGGTTTAGTGTGTCTGCCTCACAATACCAAGTTCCTGCAGTCCTGCGTTCAAATCCAGGCTCGGGATCTTTCTGTGTGGAGTTTGCATGTTCTCCCCGTGAATGCGTGGGTTCCCTCCGGGTACTCCGGCTTCCTCCCACTTCCAAAAACATGCACCTGGGGATAGGTTGATTGGCAACACTAAATGGTCCTTAGTGTGTGAATGTGAGCGTGAATGTTGTCTGTCTATCTGTGTTGGCCCTGCGATGAGGTGGCGACTTGTCCAGGGTGTACCCGATTGTAGCTGAGATAGGCGCCAGCGCCCCCCGCGACCCCAAAAGGGAGTAAGCGGTAGAAAATGGATGGATGGTCCATACAGGTTTTGGAGCAACATATGTTGTCATCCAAGCAACGTTATCATGGACGCCCCTGCTTATTTCAGCAAAACAATGCCAAGCCACGTGTTACAACAGCGTGGCTTCTTAGTAAAAGAGTGCGGGTACTTTCCTGGCCCGCCTGCAGTCCAGACCTGTCTCCCATGGAAAATGTGTAGTGCATTATGAAGCGTAAAATACGACAGCGGAGACCCCGGACTGTTGAACAACTTAAGCAAGAATTGGTAAAGAATTCCACTTTCAAAGCTTCAACAATCAGTTTCCTCAGTTCCCAAACGTTTATTGAGTGTTGTTAAAAGAAAAGGTGATGTAACACAGTGGTGAACATGCCCTTTCCCAACTACTTTGGCACGTGTTGCAGCCATGAAATTTTAAGTTAATTATTATTTGAAAAAAAAAATAAAGTTTATGAGTTTGAACATCAAATATGTTGTCTTTGTAGCACATTCAACTGAATATGGGTTGAAAAGGATTTGCAAATCATTGTATTCTGTTTATATTTACATCTAACACAATTTCCCAACTCATATGGAAACGGGGTTTGTATATATACACGTGTATATACGTGTGTGTGTGTGTGTATAAATATGTTTGTGTGTATACATATGTATATGTGTATATATGTTTGTATATATATGTGTATATATATATATGTATATATTGGTGTATATGTGTATGTATGTATATATATATATGTATGTATTTTTGTATATATATTATATATATGTATAAACGTATACATATATATGTATATATATATAAATATATAGTTTATCTGCATTAGACGACCTTTGTTATTAATTTGATACATTTTTCTTTCACCCTTCCTTGTGTGGCGTCTTTTGACTGCATTCCACGACCAATGTCGGATGTTGTTCAGCGACAACAACGGTTCATTGCGACAAACGCTTTGTTCGTGACCGCAGGGATCGTTGTACTCTTTTATTTGAGGAGCGGTGGTTGCCTTCCCCTGTGATGTAACAACACAAACATCAACACTTGACAAGTCTTCCTTTTTATAAAACGTCTGCAAGGTTATGTAATAAACCGTGTTTTCAAATAAGAGTGTCAATTATGCTTGAGGCGTTGGGTGAAATGTTTTATTAGTGTGTTTGTTGGCGGCAGGAATCAAAAGCAGCTTAACACAACTTCAACGTGGCTCTGATTGAAGATCTTTCAGGTTTTTTTTATTAGCACACAGTAGCAAACTATAAAATACAGGAGGCCCTTGTGAGTTAATCTAAGTTTATTTATATAGCCCTTAATGGCAAGTGTCTCAAAGGGCTGCACAAGCCACGACGACATCCTCGGCTCCGATCGTGAGTATTGTGGTGATAAATAATGTGGGAGTGGCTGAGGGTGCCCTGATGTAGACCGGTTGAAAATAAATAAATATGTACTTTTATTTTTAATTAATCGCAATTAATTAGAATTGTTTTTATTTTATTTTTTGGGCGATATGTTTATGTTGTTAATTCAGTTTTACTGACAACTGTGTCATCGGTTGTTATTTTTTGGAGAAATAACTATAAATTCATGAATTGAATATATATTTCATAATTATATTGTCCTTAAATAAATAGAGTGCATTTTTTTTTATGTATTTTTTATTAATTCATGCTATTTTGGACTGTTTCTGGAAAAAAAAAAGAAAATACTATGAATAAATACATATATATAAAAACAAATGAATGAATAAATTTAAGACGTATTTTTTAAAAATTGTTGTATTATTACAAGATGATATATTTACTTTGCTAGGAAAAAAAAACTTACATTTAAAATACCGAATAGGATTATATAGTAATAAAAAGCATCAGAAAAAAACTAAATAACGCCCCCCAAAAAATGTAATCCAGCTTGACCCCCTAATCTGCTAATTTTGCACACGACATGACATGAAACATTATGTTGATAATTAACTTCAATCATATGAACAAAAAATAATTCCGAATTAATTACGTATTTTATTGTATTTATAGTCAAATTCCATACCTAATTATGCTCTGCTCAAAAAGTTAAATTAAGTAGCAATGATTGTCACACACACACTAGGTGTGGCAAAATTATTCTCTGCATTTGACCCATCCCCTTGATCACCCCCTGGGAGGTGAGGGGAGCAGTGAGCAGCAGCAGTGGCCGCGCCCGGGAATCATTTTTGGCGATTCAACCCCCAATTCCAAGCCTTGATGCTGAGTGCCAAGCAGGGAGGTGATGGCTCCCATTTTTTATAGTCTTTGGTATGACTCGGCCGGGGTTCGAACTCACAACCTACCCATCTCAGGGCGGACACTCTAACCACTAGGCCACTGGTTCATTATGTCTTTTTATTCATACACGCTTTCAAATTTTCTTGTAATCAGACATTATTTTCAGTATATTTACCTAAATATACTGAAAATAATGTCTGATTACAGGAAAATTTGTAAGACTAATTATAATAACTGTATTTAATTATTTTTAAATCTATTGAGACTCAAAATTAATTTTGATTATTATTTTTATTTTTTGACACCCCTAATAAGATATGTTTATGTTTAAATCCAGTTTTGCTGACAGTTATGTCATCGGTTGTTGTTTTCTGGAGAAATAACTATAAATTCATACATTTAATATGTATTTAGTAATTATACTTGCCTTGAATAAATAGAGTACATGTTTTTAATGATTTTTTTTCCAATAATAATTATGCTATTTTACTTTATTTTTGGAAAAAAAAAATGTTATAAATAAATACATATAAAAGCAAAAGAATGAATATATTCGAGCCATATTTTTTTAAGGGTACAACATTTTAGTATTATTACAAGATAATATATTTTCTGTGGTACGAAAAAAAATGGGGAACATAACTTACATTTCATAAATGATATAGTAATTAAAAACGTCATTACAAAAAACTAAATAACACCCCCCAAAAAATGTTATTTCAGCTTTACCCCCTAATTTGCTAACTTTGCACACAACCTGACATACAAACATAAAGTGGATAATTAACTTCAATCTAATGAAAAAAAATACTAATTAATTATATATTTTATAAATTGTATTTATTTTTATATATTGTATTTATAGTCAAAATCCATACCGAATTATGCGCTGCTCAAAAAGGTTCATTATGGCTTCTTATTCATATACTCTTTCACATTTTCTTGTAATCAGACATTATTTTCGGTATATTTATTTAAATATACCGAAAATAATGTCTGATTACAAGAAAATGTAACATTATTTTTGGTATATTTATCTAATTATACCAAAAATGATGTCTGATTACAAGAAAATTTGACATTTCTTTTTGGTATATTAAGATAAGTATACCAAAAAAAAAAGTCAAATTTTCTTGTAAAATTTTACATTATTTTTGGTATATTTATCAAAATATACCGAAAAAAATGTCCAATTTTCTTGTAATCAGACAGTTTTCAGTATATTTATTTAAATATACCAAAAATAATGTCAAATTTTACAAGAAAATTTGACATTATTTTTGGTATATTTATCCAAACATACCAAAAATAGTGTCTGATTGCAAGAAAATTTTACATTATTTTTGGTACATTTAGATAAATAGATAAATATTTTAAATATATTATTTTTGGTATATTTAGATAAATATATTAAATATAATATTTTCACTATATTTACATAAATATACCAAAAATAATGTCTGATTACAAGGAAAATTTGACATTATTTTTGGTCTATTTAGATAGACCAAAAATAATGTCAAATTGTCTTGTAATCAGACATTATTTTCAGTATATTTAGATAGTTATTCCAAAATAATGTCACATTTTCTTGTAATCAGACATAGTTTTCGGTATATTTATCTAAATATACCAAAAATAATGTCTGATTACAAGAAAATGTGACATTATTTTTGGTATGTTTATGTAATGATGCCGAATATAATTTCAAATTTTCTTGTAAACAGACAATTTTTTCCCGTATATTTAGATAAATATACTGAAAAAAAAAATTCAAATTTTCTCGTAATCAGACATAGTTTTCAGTATATTTAGATAAATATACCAAAAAATAATGTACATTTTTTTGTAATCAGACATTATTTTTGGTATATTTAAATAAATATACTGAAAACAATGTCTGATTACAAGCACATTTGAAGGACTAATTATGTCCTTTTTACAGCTTGCAAGACGGTACGTTTGAGTTAAATAAAAGAAAGACGTGTCATATTTAGTGTTGATGTACATGAGGACTGTTGTGTGTCTTCATCACTTTATGTTGACCACCTGGCTTGTTGTTGTTTATGCTGACCACCTGGTTTGTTGTTGTTTATGCTGACCACCTGGCTTGTTGTTGTTTATGGTGACCACCTGGCTTGTTGTTGTTTATGGTGACCACCTGGCTTGTTGTTGTTTATGGTGACCACCTGGCTTGTTGTTGTCATTTATGGTGACCACCTGGTTTGTTGTTGTTTATGGTGACCACCTGGCTTGTTGTTGTTTATGGTGACCACCTGGCTTGTTGTTGTTTATGGTGACCACCTGGCTTGTTGTTGTTTATGCTGACCACCTGGCTTGTTGTTGTTTATGGTGACCACCTGGCTTGTTGTTGTTTATGGTGACCACCTGGCTTGTTGTTGTTTATGGTGACCACCTGGCTTGTTGTTGTTGTTTATGGTGACCACCTGGCTTGTTGTTGTTTATGGTGACCACCTGGCTTGTTGTTGTTTATGGTGACCACCTGGCTTGTTTTTGTTGTTTATGCTGACCACCTGGCGTGTTGTTGTTTATGGTGACCACCTGGCTTGTTGTTGTTTATGGTGACCACCTGGCTTGTTGTTGTCATTTATGGTGACCACCTGGCTTGTTGTTGTTGTTTATGGTGACCACCTGGCTTGTTGTTGTTTATGGTGACCACCTGGCTTGTTGTTGTTTATGGTGACCACCTGGCTTGTTGTTGTCATTTATGGTGACCACCTGGCTTGTTGTTGTTGTTTATGGTGACCACCTGGCTTGTTGTTGTTTATGGTGACCACCTGGCTTGTTGTTGTCATTTATGGTGACCACCTGGCTTGTTGTTGTTGTTTATGGTGACCACCTGGCTTGTTGTTGTTTATGGTGACCACCTGGCTTGTTGTCATTTATGGTGACCACCTGGCTTGTTATTGTTTATGGTGACCACCTGGCTTGTTGTTGTCATTTATGGTGACCACCTGGCTTGTTGTTGTCATTTATGGTGACCACCTGGCTTGTTGTTGTTTATGGTGACCACCTGGCTTGGTGTTGTTTATGGTGACCACCTGGCTTGTTGTTGTTTATGGTGACCACCTGGCTTGTTGTTGTCATTTATGGTGACCACCTGGCTTGTTGTTGTTGTTTATGGTGACCACCTGGCTTGTTGTTGTTTATGGTGACCACCTGGCTTGTTGTTGTTTATGGTGACCACCTGGCTTGTTGTTGTTTATGGTGACCACCTGGCTTGTTGTTGTCATTTATGGTGACCACCTGGCTTGTTGTTGTTGTTTATGGTGACCACCTGGCTTGTTGTTGTTTATGGTGACCACCTGGCTTGGTGTTGTATATGGTGACCACCTGGCTTGTTGTTGTTTATGGTGACCACCTGGCTTGTTGTTGTTTATGGTGACCACCTGGCTTGTTGTTGTTTATGGTGACCACCTGGCTTGTTGTTGTTTATGGTGACCACCTGGCTTGTTGTTGTTGTTTATGGTGACCACCTGGCTTGTTGTTGTTGTTTATGGTGACCACCTGGCTTGTTGTTGTTTATGGTGACCACCTGGCTTGTTGTTGTCATTTATGGTGACCACCTGGCTTGGTGTTGTTGTTTATGGTGACCACCTGGCTTGTTGTTGTTTATGGTGACCACCTGGCTTGTTGTTGTTTATGGTGACCACCTGGCTTGTTATTGTTGTTTATGGTGACCACCTGGCTTGTTGTTGTTTATGGTGACCACCTGGCTTGTTATTGTTGTTTATGGTGACCACCTGGCTTGTTGTTGTTTATGGTGACCACCTGGCTTGTTGTTGTTGTTTATGGTGACCACCTGGCTTGTTGTTGTTGTTTATGGTGACCACCTGGCTTGTTGTTGTTTATGGTGACCACCTGGCTTGTTGTTGTTGTTTATGGTGATCACCTGGCTTGTTGTTGTTTATGGTGAACACTTGGCTTGTTGTTGTTTATGCTGACCACCTGGCTTGTTGTTGTTTATGGTGACCACCTGGATTGTTGTTGTTTATGGTGACCACCTGGCTTGTTGTTGTTGTTTATGGTGACCACCTGGCTTGTTGTTGTTTATGGTGACCACCTGGTTTGTTGTTGTTTATGGTGACCACCTGGCTTGTTGTTGTTTATGGTGACCACCTGGCTTGTTGTTGTTGTTTATGGTGACCACCTGGCTTGTTGTTGTTTATGGTGACCACCTGGCTTGTTGTTGTTGTTTATGGTGACCACCTGGCTTGTTGTTGTTTATGGTGACCACCTGGCTTGTTGTTGTTTATGCTGACCACCTGTTTTTTTTTTTTTATGGTGACCACCTGGCTTGTTGTTGTTTATGGTGACCACCTGGCTTGTTGTTGTCATTTATGGTGACCACCTGGCTTGTTGTTGTTGTTTATGGTGACCACCTGGCTTGTTGTTGTTTATGGTGACCACCTGGCTTGTTGTTGTTTATGGTGACCACCTGGCTTGTTGTTGTTTATGGTGACCACCTGGCTTGTTATTGTTGTTTATGGTGACCACCTGGCTTGTTGTTGTTTATGGCGACCACCTGGCTTGTTGTTGTTTATGGTGACCACCTGGCTTGTTGTTGTTTATGGTGACCACCTGGCTTGTTGTTGTTTATGGTGACCACCTGGCTTGTTATTGTTGTTTATGGTGACCACCTGGCTTGTTGTTGTTTATGTTGACCACCTGGCTTGTTATTGTTGTTTATGGTGACCACCTGGCTTGTTGTTGTTCATGGTGACCACCTGGCTTGTTGTTGTTTATGGTGACCACCTGGCTTGTTGTTGTTTATGTTGACCACCTGGCTTGTTATTGTTGTTTATGGTGACCACCTGGCTTGTTGTTGTTTATGGTGACCACCTGGCTTGTTGTTGTTTATGGTGACCACCTGGCTTGTTGTTGTTTATGGTGACCACCTGGCTTGTTGTTGTTTATGGTGACCACCTGGCTTGTTGTTGTTGTTCCACGGTGCCGTCCTGCATGACCCCAGGACGCCTGTTTGTTATCACACAACTCAACTTTTGCAGCGCCAATTAGCTTCTCAGCTCGTCACGTCCTCGCTCGGATCGCTCCACAACTTCGCCGTGTTTAACCATCCCAGTCCAGTCCAATATGTGTGTGTGTGTGTGTGTGTGTGTGTGTGTGTGTGTGTGTGTGTGTGTGTGTGTGTGTGTGTGTGTGTGTGTGTGTGTGTGTGTGTGTGTGTGTGTGTGAGACAAGTGGGGGGGGTCGTTTGGAAGGCGGGACAGTCAGCCGCTGTGTTGTTTCCTGTGTGTGTGTGTGTGTGTGTGTGTGTGTGTGTGTGTGTGTGTGTGTGTCGCAGTTTACGGTTTTTTAGAGCAGGAAAAATGGGCTTATGTAACAGGTCATGTGACTTTGCCAGAAATAGTGGCGGGGCTACAGCTGCTGCCTCTCCTCCTGCAGCTCGCTCCCTCGGCTTTTGGCGCACACGCACGCACACACACACACACACACACACGCACACACACACACACACGTTGGTACGTGAATGCAAATATTGCGCTAGCAGCAACACAATGTGAGCTGCACACACTCACAACTACACACACCTTCAATATGCACCCTACGTAGAGCCAGGTCAGAGGTCACCGCGCTGGAGGGCTACCGGGGTCGGGACTCTACTGTGTGTGTGTGTGTGTGTTTGTGTGTATGACTGTATATGTGTGTGTAGGCGTATGTGTGTGTGTGTGCGTGCGTGCGTGTGTGTGTGTGTGTGTGTGTGTGCGTGCATGCGTGTGTATGTGTGCATGTGCGTGTGTGTAAATTGCCAAGTGGAGCGGCATCAACTTGTGTGTACGTGTGTGTGTATACGTGTGTGCGTGTGTGTGTGTATACGTACGTGTGTGCGTGTGTACGTGTGTGTGTTTGTGTGTACATGTATGTGCAGGTGTGTGTGTATACGTACGTGTGTGCGTGTGTACGTGTGTGTGTTTGTGTGTACATGTATGTGCAGGTGTGTGTGTATACGTACGTGTGTGCGTGTGTACGTGTGTGTGTGTGTTTGTGTGTACATGTATGTGTACGTGTGTGTGTATACGTACGTATGTGTACATGTGTGTGTGTGTTTGTGTGTACATTTATGTGTACGTGTGTGTATACGTACGTGTGTATGTGTACATGTGTGTTTGTGTGTACAAGTGTGTGTGTGTGTGTGTGTGTGTGTGTGTGTGTGTGTGCGCGTAAATTGCCAAGTGGAGCGGCATCAACTTGTGTGTACGTGTGTGTTTACGTGTGTGCAAGTGTAGGTGGGTGGGTGTGTGTGTACGTGTGTGTGTGTGTGTGTGTGTGTGTAAATTGCTAAGTGGAGCGGCATCAATTTGTGTGTGTGTGTGTGTTTGTGTGTGTGTATGTGTACATGTGTGTGTGTTTGTGTGTACATGTATGTGTACGTGTGTGTATACGTACGTGTGTACGTGTACATGTGTGTTTGTGTGTACAAGTGTGTGTGTGTGTGTGTGTGTGTCTGTGTGTGCGCGCGTAAATTGCCAAGTGGAGCGGCATCAACTTGTGTGTACGTGTGTGCAAGTGTAGGTGGGTGGGTGTGTGTGTACGTGTGTGTGTGTGTGTGTGTGTGTGTGTGTGCGCGTAAATTGCCAAGTGGAGCGGCATCAACTTGTGTGTACGTGTGTGTTTATGTGTGTGCCAGTGTAGGTGGGTGGGTGTGTGTGTACGTGTGTGTGTGTGTGTACGTGTGTGCGTGTAGGTGTGTGTGTATACGTACGTTTGTGTGTGTTTGCGTGTACATGTATGTGTACGTGTGTGTGTGTGTGTGTGTGTGTGTGTATGTGTACATGTGTGTGTGTTTGTGTGTACATGTATGTGTACGTGTGTGTATACGTACGTGTGTACGTGTACATGTGTGTTTGTGTGTACAAGTGTGTGTGTGTGTGTGTGTCTGTGTGTGTGCGCGTAAATTGCCAAGTGGAGCGGCATCAACTTGTGTGTACGTGTGTGTTTACGTGTGTGCAAGTGTAGGTGGGTGGGTGTGTGTGTACGTGTGTGTGCATGAGTGTATGTGTGTGTGTACGTGTGTGTGTGTAGGTGTGTGTGTATACGTACGTTTGTGTGTGTTTGCGTGTACATGTATGTGTACATGTGTGTGTGTGTGTGCGTGTGCGTGTGTGTGTGTGTGTGTGTGTGTGTGTGTGTGTGTGTGTGTGTGTGTGTGTGTAAATTGCTAAGTGGAGCGGCATCAATTTGTGTGTGTGTGTGTGTGTGTGTGCGCGTAAATTGCCAAGTGGAGCGGCATCAACTTGTGTGTACGTGTGTGTTTACGTGTGTGCAAGTGTAGGTGGGTGGGTGTGTGTGTACGTGTGTGTGCATGAGTGTACGTGTGTGTGTGTGTTCTTGAGTGTGTGTACGTGTGTGTGTATACGTACGTTTGTGTGTGTTTGTGTGTACATGTATGTGTGCATGTGTGTGTGTGTGACTGTATATGTGTGTGTAGGCGTATGGCGCTCTGAGTCTGGAGAAGAAAAAAAAGAAACAGCGATGGATGGCGAGCAGGGCGCGCTAGTAGTGGTAGAAGAAGAAGAAGTGAGGGAGTGTGCAGGTCGAGCCAGACGTGTTAGCATCACTGTCTACTTCCTTCCAGACTCTTCTACCAGGCGCCTGTCACGGCTGTGCAGCACACACACACACACACACACACACACACACACACACACACACAACATCGTTAGAGCAGGCTGCACTAAAAATACATCACAATTTGTTGAATTATTTACCGCCGTGCAGCTTGTTGACCTGCCGCCAAACACTTGGTGACATCACTCATGTTTGGAGGAGGAATACAGTGGAGGACACACCTCCTCCTCAAGTCTGTCTTCTGTAGTTATTTACATTGGAGATTGTCACATCACAACTATGAATGAACACATGAGGACTTATGTACTTAACAAAAAAAGGCGAAAAAACATATTCTAGTGCAGGGGTCAGCAACCTTTTTGAAAGCAAGAGCTACTTCTTGGGTACTGATTAATGCCAAGGGCTACCAGTTTGATACACACTTCAATAAATTGCCAGAAATAGACAATTTGCTCAAATTACCTTTAATAAATAAATCTATATATATATATAAAAAATGGGTACTTCTGTCTGTCATTCCGTCATACATTTTTTTCCATTTTATGGAAGGTTTTTTGTCGAAAATAAATGATGAAAAAAACACTTAATTGAACGGTTTAAAAGAGGAGAAAACACGAAAAAAATAGAAATTACATTTTGAAACATAGTTTATCTTCAATTCCAACTCTTTAAAATTCAAAATTCAACCCAAATAAAAAAGAACAGAAAAACTAACTAATTCCAATCGTTTTGGAAAAAAAAAAGAAATTTTTTATTGAACATCATTAGTAATTTTTCCTGATTAAGATTAATTTTAGAATTTTGATGACATGTTTAAAATAAGTTAAAATCCAATCTGCACTTTGTTAGAATATATAACAAATTGGACCAAGCTATATTTCTAACAAAGACAAATCATTATTTCTTCTAGATTTTCCAGAACAAAAATTTTAAAAGAAATTCAAAAGACTTTGAAATAAGATTTAAATTTGATTCTAAAGATTTTCTAGATTGGCCAGAATAATTTTTTTTTGAATTTTTATCATAATAAGTTTGAAGAAATATTTCACAAATATTCTTTGTCATAAAAACAGAAGCTAAAATGAAGAATGAAATAAAAATATATTTATTATTCTTTACAATAAAAAAAATAAATTTACTTGAACATTGATTTAAATTGTCAGGAAAGAAGAGGAAGGAATTTAAAAGGTAAAAAGGTATATGTGTTTAAAAATCCTAAAATCATTTTTAAGGTTGTATTGTTTCTCTAAAATTGTCTTTCTGAAAGTTATAAGAAGCAAAGTAAAAAAATAAATGAATTTATTTAAACAAGTGAAGACCAAGTCTTTCAAATATTTTCTTGGATTTTCAAATTCTATTTGAGTTTTGTCTCTCTTAGAATTAAAAATGTCCAGCAAAGCGAGACCAGCTTGCTAGTAAATAAATACAATTTAAAAAAGAGAGGCAGCTCACTGGTAAGTGCTGCTATTTGAGCTATTTTTAGAACAGGCCAGCGGGCGACTCATCTGGTCCTTACGGGCGACCTGCGTTGGTGACCCCTGTTCTAGTTCCTTCAAAATAGCCACCCTTTGCTCTGATTACTGCTTTGCACACTCTTGGCATTCTCTGCATGAGCTTCAAGCACACCTTTTGATTGATTGCTTGATACTTTTATTAGTAGTTTGCACAGTTCAGTACATATTCCGTACAATTGACCACTAAATGGTAACACCCCAATACGTTTTTCAACTTGTTTAATCAATTCATGGTACAAATATATACTATCAACATAATACAGTCGTCACACAAGTTAATCATCATAGTATATACATTGAATTATTTACATTATTTACAATCCGGGGGGTGGGATGAGGAGCTTTGGTTGATATCAGAACTTCAGTCATCAACAATTGCATCAACAGAGAAATGTGGACATTGAAACAGTGTAGGTCTTATTTAGTAGGATATGTACAGCCAGCAGAGAACATAGTGAGTTCACATAGCATAAGAACAAGTATATACATTAGAAGTACATTTGAGTTGTTTATAATCCGGGGAGATGGGATGTGAATGGAGGAGGGTATTAGTAAAGGGTTGAAGTTGCCTGGAGGTGTTGTTTTAGAGCGCTTTTGAAGGAATATAGAGATGCACTTACTTTTATACCTGTTGGGAGTGCATTCCACATTGATGTGGCATAGAAGGAGAATGAGTTAAGACCTTTGTTAGACGGGAATCTGGGTTTAACGTGGTTTGTGGAGCTCCCCCTGGTGTTGTGGTTATGGCGGTCATTTACGTTAAGGAAGTAGTTTGACATGTACTTCGGGATCAAGGAGCTGTAGTGGATTTTATAGACTAGGCTCAGTGCAAGTTGTTTTACTCTGTCCTCCACCCTGAGCCAGCCCACTTTGGAGAAGTGGGTTGGATTGAGGTGTAATCTGGGGTGGAGGTCTAAAAGTAACCGGATTAGCTTATTCTGGGATGTTTGGAGTCTAGATTTGAGGGTTTTGGAGGTGCTGGGGTACCAGGAGGTGCAAGCGTAATAGAAAAAGGGTTCAATCAATCAATCAATCAATCAATCAATGTTTACTTATATAGCCCTAAATCACTAGTGTCTCAAAGGGCTGCACAAACCACTACGACATCCTCGGTAGGCCCACATAAGGGCAAGGAAAACTCACACCCAGTGGGACGTCGGTGACAATGATGACTATGAGAACCTTGGAGAGGAGGAAAGCAATGGATGTCGAGCGGGTCTAACATGATACTGTGAAAGTTCAATCCACAATGGATCCAACACAGTCGCGAGAGTCCAGTCCAAAGCGGATCCAACACAGCAGCGAGAGTCCTGTTCACAGCGGAGCCAGCAGGAAACCATCACAAGCGGAGGCGGATCAGCAGCGCAGAGATGTCCCCAGCCGATACACAGGCGAGCAGTACATGGCCACCGGATCGGACCGGACCCCCTCCACAAGGGAGAGTGGGACATAGAAGAAAAAGAAAAGAAACGGCAGATCAACTGGTCTAAAAAGGGAGTCTATTTAAAGGCTAGAGTATACAAATGAGTTTTAAGGTGAGACTTAAATGCTTCTACTGAGGTGGCATCGCGAACTGTTACCGGGAGGGCATTCCAGAGTACTGGAGCCCGAACGGAAAACGCTCTATAGCCCGCAGACTTTTTTTGGGCTTTGGGAATCACTAACAAGCCGGAGTCCTTTGAAGGCAGATTTCTTGCCGGGACATATGGTACAATACAATCGGCAAGATAGGATGGAGCTAGACCGTGTAGTATTTTATACGTAAGTAGTAAAACCTTAAAGTCACATCTTAAATGAGAGTTCCTGCTAGAATCCTCAAGGTGCTTTTGTTGACCAAAGAATCTCGTTCTTTGGTTGACCTTTTTGATGACCTTGGTTGCCATTTTATCACAGGAAAGATTAGCCTCTAGAATGGAAGCTAGAGAGGTGACCTCATCTTTCCTGGTGATAACAATGTCACCCACTTTTATAGTCAAGTCATTGACTTTTTTAAGGTTGATATGGGACCCAAATAGTGACAACCTGTGAAGTGACAACCAAACAGGTGACTACCTCTTGAAGCTACGCTGTACTATTTGAATTTCTTAGTACCGCTCAGTAACTACTTACTCTTAGGGTTCATACATAATAGACTGTCATGATCCGTCATCCGAGTCATGACACGATTTCGCTTTAGTGGCAGTAGATCAGTGGTTCTCAAATGGGGGTACTTGAAGGTATGCCAAGGGGGACGGGAGATTTTTTTTAAATATTCTAAAAATAGCAACAATTCAAAAATCCTTTATAAATATATTTATTGAATAATACTTCAACAAAATATGAATGTAAGTTCATAAACTGTGAAAGGAAATGCAACAATGCAATATTCAGTGTTGACAGCTAGATTTTTTGTGGACATGTTCCATAAATATTGATGTTAAAGATTAATTTTTGGTGAAGAAATGTTTAGAAGTAAGTTGATGAATCCAGATGGATCTCTATTACAATCCCCAAAGAGGGCTCTTTAAGTTGATGATTACTTCTATGTGGAGAAATCTGCATTTAGAATTGAATCACTTGTTTATTTTTCAACTAGTTTTCATTTATTTTTATATCTTTTTTTCCAAATAGTTCAAGAAAGACTACAAATGAGCAATATTTTGCACTGTTATACAATTTAATAAATGAGAAACTGATGACATAGTGCTGTATTTTACTTCTTTATCTCTTTTTTTCAACCAAAAATGCTTTGCTCTGATTAGGGGGTACTTGAATTAAAAACATGTTCACAGGGGGTACATCACTGAAAAAAGGTTGAGAACCACTGCAGAGAAAGCATTCATTGAAAGAAGAGGAGGTGAGAAAATGCCAACCTGTGCTGGCATGTTGGACATGAATGACCTGTGTAATGCCAGTCTGATGCCAACAACAGTCTGATGTCAACAACACCCAGAAATAGGTAGTGTAGACCATGGGGTGTCCAAAGTGCAGGAAGCAGACTGAAAGAGAAAAACTATCCATCCATCCATTTTCTACCGCTTATCCCCTTTGGGGTCGCTGGTGCCTATCTCAGCTACAATCGGGCGGAATGTGGCATACCTCCCGGACAAGTCGCCATCTCATCGCAGGGCCTTTCCTGAATACTTACTCAAGTCATTAATTGTAATCATGTTTTGTGGATATTTGATGACTACTGTATATTAAGTTCAATTACTCATACTTGAGTCCAGTTTTTGTCTACACCAGGGGTGTCCAAACTTTTTCCACTAAGGGCCGCCCACTGAAAAATCAAAGCAAGCAGAAGCCATTTTAAATGTTTTTATTTCAAAAACCAATACAATATATCAATCAATCAATCAATGTTTACTTATATAGCCCTAAATCACTAGTGTCTCAAAGGGCTGCACAAACCACCACGACATCCTCGGTAGGCCCACATAAGGGCAAGGAAAACTCACACCCAGTGGGACGTCGGTGACAATGATGACTATGAGAACCTTGGAGAGGAGGAAAGCAATGGATGTCGAGCGGGTCTAACATGATACTGTGAAAGTTCAATCCACAATGGATCCAACACAGTCGCGAGAGTCCAGTCCAAAGCGGATCCAACACAGCAGCGAGAGTCCCGTTCAAAGCGGAGCCAGCAGGAAACCATCCCAAGCGGAGGCGGATCAGCAGCGCAGAGATGGCCCCGGCCGATACACAGGCAAGCAGTACATGGCCACCGGATCGGACCGGACCCCATCCACAAGGGAGAGTGGGACATAGAAGAAAAAGAAAAGAAACGGCAGATCAACTGGTCTAAAAAGGGAGTCTATTTAAAGGCTAGAGTATACAAATGAGTTTTAAGGTGAGACATAAATGCTTCTACTGAGGTAGCATCTCGAACTGTTACCGGGAGGGCATTCCAGAGTACTGGAGCCCGGAATGAAAACGCTCTATAGCCCGCAGACTTTTTTTGGGCTTTGGGAATCACTAATAAGCCGGAGTCCTTTGAACGCAGATTTCTTGCCGGGACATATGGTACAATACAATCAGCAAGATAGGATGGAGCTAGACCGTGTAGTATTTTATACGTAAGTAGTAAAACCTTAAAGTCACATCTTAAGTGCACAGGAAGCCAGTGCTGGTGAGCCAGTATAGGTATATATGTATGTATATATGTATATAAAGGTATATACAGTATAGGTATATATGTATGTATATATGTATATAAAGGTATATACAGTACAGGCGTAATGTGATCAAACTTTCTTGTTCTTGTCAAAAGTCTAGCAGACACATTTTGTACCAACTGTAATCTTTTAATGCTAGACATGGGGAGACCCCAAAATAATACGTTACAGTAGTCGAGACGAGACGTAACAAACGCATGGATAATGATCTCAGCGTCTTTAGTGGACAGAATGGAGCGAATTTTAGCGATATTACGGAGATGAAAGAAGGCCGTTTTAGTAACGCTTTTAATGTGTGCCTCAAAGGAGAGAGTTGGGTCAAAGATAATACCCAGATTCTTTACCGTGTCGCCTTGTTTAATTGTTTGTGTATATATGTGTAAAAATATACATTTAGGCCTCCACTCAGGCTTGATCCCAGGGACCCCAAAGGATTTTAGTCAAAAAAATATTTAAGATGTGTCATTATTTTGTATTATTGTTCTTCAAGGTTTAAATCTCTAGATCAGTGGTTCTCAACCTTTTTTCAGTGATGTACCCCGTGTGAACAACACGGGCGAGGCGTGGACGTGAGTACATAGTTGTTTATTATATAATATATACAAAACAGGGAAAACAAAAACACTTGCTCAATGGCATGAAAGACAATTTAACTATAAACTTAAACAGCACGACGGCAAGACCAAAGACATGAAACAAAAGAGTGCACCGTGGCATAAATACAAAACTTACGTGGATCAAAATGAACAGTGTAGCAAGGCATGAAGTAGATAAACGAGGGCGCGAAGAAGGTGCAGCATGGGTAGCGTGTGTACGAGTGTGAAGATCCCAGAATGAAGACAAGAAAAAGAGTGACTTAAGTAGCCGTGATCATTAGTGAAAACAGGTGTGAGGCTGAGAAAAAGGACGTGACATGACAGGTGAGTTGGCATGGAGACGAAAACAAACCAGGAAGTGCCAAGACAGAACTAAAATGTCCCAAAAACTAAACATTACCTGACCAAAACCAAAACATAAACTTACAGGCGTGACAGAGATAAAGAAGTAAAATACAGCACTATGTCATCAGTTGCTGTGTTGGATCCGCTTTGGACTGGACTCTCGCGACTGTGTTGGATCCATTGTGGATTGAACTTTCACAGTATCATGTTAGACCCGCTCGACATCCATTGCTTTCCTCCTCTCCAAGGTTCTCATAGTCATCATTGTCACCGACGTCCCACTGGGTGTGAGTTTTCCTTGCCCTTATGTGGGCCTACCGAGGATGTTGTAGTGGTTTGTGCAGCCCTTTGAGACACTAGTGATATATAAGTAAACATTGATTGATTGATTGATTGATTGATTGATATATTGTATTGTTTTTTGAAATAAAAACATTTAAAATGGCTTCTGCTTGCTTTGATTTTTCAGTGGGCGGCCCTTAGTGGAAAAAGTTTGGACACCCCTGGTGTAGACAAAAACTGGACTCAAGTATGAGTAATTGAACTTAATATACAATAGTCATCAAATATCCACAAAACATGATTACAATGAATGACTTGAGTAAGTATTCAGGAAAGGCCCTGCGATGAGATGGCGACTTGTCCGGGAGGTATGCCACATTCCGCCCGATTGTAGCTGAGATAGGCACCATCGACCCCAAAGGGGATAAGCGGTAGAAAATGGATGGATGGATAGTTTTTCTCTTTTAGTCTGCTTCCTGCACTTTGGACACCCCATGGTCTACACTACCTATTTCTGGGTGTTGTTGACATCAGACTGTTGTTGGCATCAGACTGGCATTACACAGGTCATTCATGTCCAACATGCCAGCACAGGTTGGCATTTTCTCACCTCCTCTTCTTTCAATGCTTTCTCTGCAGTGGTTCTCAACCTTCTTTCAGTGATGTACCCCCAGTTAACATTTTTTTAATTCAAGTACCCCCTAATCAGAGCAAAGCATTTTTGGTGGAAAAAAAGAGATACAGAAGTAAAATACAGCACTATGTTATCAGTTTCTGATTTATTAAATTGTATAACAGTGCAAAATATTGCTCATTTGTAGTGGTCTTTCTTGAACTATTTGGAAAAAGAGATATAAAAATAACTAAAAACTTGTTGAAAAATAAACGAGTGATTCAATTATAAATGCAGATTTCTCCACATAGAAGTAATCATCAACTTAAAGAGCCCTCTTTGGGGATTGTAATAGAGATCCATCTGGATTCATCAACTTACTTCTAAACATTTCTTCACAAATAAAATAAATCTTTTACATCAATATTTATGGAACATGTCCACAAAAAATCTAGCTGCCAACACTGAATATTGCATTGTTTCATTTCTTTTCACACTTTATGAACTTACATTCATATTTTGTTGAAGTATTATTCAATAAATATATTTATAAAGGATTTTTGAATTGTTGCTATTTTTAGAATATTTTAAAAAAAATCTCACGTACCCCTTGGCATACCTTCAAGTACCCCCATTTGAGAACCACTGATCTAGATCAACATTAGGTCTATCTGTCAATATAAAGTTTTTAAAGATTTAAGTTGTATGCTCTTTTTGTCAATGAAAACCCTGTTTTGTTATGGAAAAAAACACAAAATAGGCAATAGTTTTCCCCAATAGAATTTTAAAGTGGAATATTTGAGATTATAGAATAATTGGAGCCTTAAAAATGTCAACACATAACACCATTGATTTCAATTTGTTATTATTTTTTTCAGCAATGACACACAAAAAATCGCACTAAAATTATTGGGGATCCAAAAGGGTCATTAAAAATAAAAAAAACTTTTTTTTTTTTTACTGTTTACTTTAAACAATCATCTTCAGATCAACTTCAGATCCATCTGTCAATAATAACTTTTATTGTTGTTTAGGTTTTTTGTTTGTTCTTATTAGGCCCTTCTTTGGAACAAAAAATGTTTTTTATATGGCAAACACAAAATATGCAACATTTTCCCCCCACAATATCTCAAAGTGGAATATTTAATGTGACATTGATTTTGATTAAAGAAAATAACATCCTCCATGGCAGCTTTGTGTTATTAGAGCAGGGGTCGGGAACCTTTATGGCTGAGAGAGCCCTGAAAGCCAAATATTTAAAAATGTATTTCCGTAAGTGCCATATAATATTTTTATAACACTGAACACAACTAAATGTGTGCATTTTTAAGTAACACCAACATTTCTAGAGTATAATAGGTCTCTTATTCTTTGTAATAACATTGTTATTCTGAAGCTAACTGTGGTGGGGGCGTGGCCTGTGGGCCTGCAGCAAACTTGGGTGTGCCAGAACCGGCCTCGAAATCAGCGACAGGTGCGTAGACAACCCACCTGGGCCTTGTTATCTAATCACCTGTCGCTCTGTTATAAGCAGCAGCCAGGAGGAGAGATAGGGTCGGGGCAGGAGCCAGAGCGCGAGCCAGAACGAAAGAGAAAAATACAATTGCTGGAAAGCAACTGAGAGACTTATTGAAAAATAAAACAATAATGTAACCCTGAAAAGGGTACTCATGTCGGTGCTTGGTGGTCTGAAGAACCCCCAGGAGGGCAAGCCCAACACTAACCAATAATAAATAAATTACTACTTTGACATTAACACAACTTCTTGAACATAAAAAAGCATGAGGATGTTTTATATTTTGAACGTTATTTTTAACACTGTGATTTCAAGTGGAATTATTCATTACTTATCGTGTTAAGGAATGTCAGCTCAGATTTATCCGAGAGCCAGATGCAGTCATCAAAAGAGCCACATCTGACGGCGTGGCGCAGTGGGGAGAGTGGCCGTGCGCAACCCGAGCGTCGCTGGTTCAATTCCCACCTAGTACCAACCTCGTCACGTCCGTTGTGTCCTGAGCAAGACACTTCACCCTTGCTCCTGATGGGTGCTGGTTGGCGCCTCCATCAGTGTGTGAATGTGTGTGTAAATGTGGAAGTAGTGTCAAAGCGCTTTGAGTACCTTGAAGGTAGAAAAGCGCTATACAAGTACAACCCATTTATTTATCATTTATCTGGCTCTAGAGCCATAGGTTCCCTACCCCTGTATTAGAGTAAACTTTGCAACATTTTCTTGTCACATTTAACCTGTTTACTCTTTTATACCACTTTTTCATTTTTTTAATCGTATTTTTAAAATGTGCTTAGGGCCGTTAAAAAATTACCCGCGGGCCACAAATGGCCCCCAGGCCGCACTTTGGACGCACCTAGTTTAAGGGTTCTTAGCCTACTGGACTGGAGTTATTAGACTATTTTTTTTTCATCGCAGAGAAGAAAAAAATGTGGGAAAAGAGCAACTTTTTAATGTATTTGTGTAACAAACAGTGCCATCTGCTGGAGGCGGTGGGGCGCTGCACCTTTTTCCCCCGAACATTGCTTACCGTCTTCTTGTTTTTGTTGTAAACCCTGCAGGCCAGCACAACTATCTCTGCGCCGGCAGGAACGACTGCATCATCGACAAGATCCGAAGGAAAAACTGCCCGGCGTGCCGCGTACGCAAGTGCCTTCAGGCCGGGATGAACCTCGGAGGTGAGGCTCTTTCTTTTGGCAGGACGTCCGCGTCAGAGATCGTGTTGACATGAATATGTCCACCCACACAGCTCGCAAGTCCAAGAAGTTGGTGAAGTTAAAGAGCGTCGGCGAGGACGCCAAGGAGCCTCAAACGGGCGGCGTGGGAGGCGACTTCCTGCCCTCGGAGAAGGAGCTGAGCGCGCCGGCCAGCACCACCTTGGTGCCGCACGGCCTCGGGGCGGTCACACCTTTCCTGCCGCCCTCCATCTGCAGCGTGCTGGAGCTCATCGAGCCCGAAGAGGTGTACTCGGGCTTCGACAACACGCAGCCCGACACCAGCGACCACCTGCTGTCCAGCCTCAACTGCTTGGCCGGCAAGCAGATGGTCCGCCTGGTCAAGTGGGCCAAAGTACTTCCAGGTGAGTGACCCCGCTCCCGCCTGCACACCACGCCCTCAATACAGCCAGCAAGTCACCTTAAACTGACGTCATGCAACTACTGAAAAAGGATGGAAATTCTTCCAAATATTTAAACATTAAATAAACATTTTTTTTTTCTCTTCTAAATGTCACACATTTAATTCAAATTAATCCGTTTGGATCTTGTGCAATTAAGGATATTTATTCTTAAAAGTACATATTTTATTCATGATGAACAGGTATACAAATGTGATAAAACTATTTATAGTAATAATAATAAGGCAGCTTTAATGATTTTTCACGTGTAAAAATAATGTATAATTAATAATAATTATTATTACAATAGCTCATTTAAATATATCCTTACTACAAATATTATAAATTGTTCTGTAAGTATCAGTGTTTACAAATTTACAATTATTTATACAGGTATGTATATATATATATATATATATAAACACAGTATACATACGTACATATATACATACATACATATATGTACATATATACATACATATACGTATATATATACATACTGTACATTCCATACATACATATACTTGCATATATATATAAATACATATATGTACATGTATATATGTACATATGCATGTATACATACTTACATATATATGTGTATGTATGTATACATATATATATGTACATGTATATATGTGTATTTATATACATGTGTATATACATGTATATATACATGTATTTATGTCTATAAATATATATGTATATGTATATATACATGTGTATATATATATATATATATATATATATATGTACTGTATATCCAGCCATCCATTTTCTACCGCTTATTCCCTTTTTGGGTCGTGGGGGGCGCTAGCGCCTATCTCAGCTACAATCGGGCGATATATGTACTGTATATACATGTGTGTATATATACATATACGTATATATACATGTATACAAATATATATGTCTATATATTCATGTATATATTTATATATACATGTATATATACATATAAATGTATGTATATATACATGTCTATATGTACAGTATGTACGTATATATGTATGTATGTATGTACACACATATATATATATATATATATATATATATATATATATCATATAAAGATATATATATATATATAAGATATAAAGATCGTATATATATATATATATATATATATATATATATATATATATATATATATTGTCATTGTACAACAAAATTGCAAACAAAGCCATTTAGTGCAAATTCATTGATGAAACAAAAAACATATGAACATTGGTACTAAAATGAAAAGATAAACATAAATAGAGCACACAGGTCACATGTACAGTCTATATATATATATATATATATATATATATATATATATATATATATATATATATGTATATATATATATAACCATAATTTAAGGTGTAATAAGATCCTTGCTACTTCCATAGGGAAACAATATGTTCCACTGTAAATAGACCCAGTCAGTCCTAAATCATGTCAAGTAAACATATGTCATTCCCCAAAATATCCTGAAGATGTCATGCTTCTTTCCTGCCGTTGTCACACCTCTACCTTTCCATCGTTAGCTCGAGAAAATATCCTAAAATGAGATTGCCATCACAATCACATCCTGCACCAATTTGAAATGAGGATTTACAAGAGTGAAGTCATTTGGAATGTTTTTTTATTTTTGGCCATGATGCGTCACATTAAAAGATGCCCCACAGATGATAGTAAACACGTGAGAGACAATTTTACTAATTTAATGAATGTATTATTAACTGTATTCATTATTGATTAAAAAATGTTTGTATATGCGCAACAGCATGTGAAAATATAAATATGTGCATGTAGTGTCACATATAAATATGTGCATGTAGTGTCACATATAAATATGTGCATGTAGTGTCACATATAAATATGTGCATGTAGTGTCACATGTAAATATGTGCATGCACGTAATGTCACATATAGGTATGTGCATGTAGTGTCACATATAGATATGTGCATGTAGTGTCACACATGAATATGTGCATGCACGTAGTTTCACATAAATATGTGCATGTAGTGTCACATATAAATATGTGCATGCATGCAGTGTCACATGTAAATATGTGCATGCATGCAGTGTCACATGTAAATATGTGCATGCATGCAGTGTCACATATAAATATGTGCATGCATGTAGTGTCACATATAAATATGTGCATGCATGCAATGTCACATGTAAATATGTGCATGCATGCAGTGTCACATGTAAATATGTGCATGCATGCAGTGTCACATATAAATATATGCATGCATGCGGTGTCACATATAAATATGTGCATGTATGCAGTGTCACATATAAATATGTGCATAAACGTAGTGTCACTTAAATATGTGCATGTAGTGTCACATATAAATATGTGCATGCATGTAGTGTCACATATAAATATGTGCATGTAGTGTCACATATACATATGTGCATGCATGTAGTGTCACATATACATATGTGCATGCATGTAGTGTCACATATACATATGTGCATGCATGTAGTGTCACATATAAATATGTGCATGCATGTAGTGTCACATAAATATGTGCATGCATGTAGTGTCACATATAAATATGTGCATGCATGTAGTGTCACATATAAATATGTGCATGCATGTAGTGTCACATATAAATATGTGCATGCATGTAGTGTCACATATAAATATGTGCATGCATGTAGTGTCACATATAAATATGTGCATGCATGTAGTGTCACATATAAGTATGTGCATGCATGTAGTGTCACATATAAATATGTGCATGCATGTAGTGTCACATATAAATATGTGCATGTAGTGTCACATATAGATATGTGCATGTAGTGTCACACATGAATATGTGCATGCACGTAGTTTCACATAAATATGTGCATGTAGTGTCACATATAAATATGTGCATGCATGCAGTGTCACATGTAAATATGTGCATGCATGCAGTGTCACATGTAAATATGTGCATGCATGCAGTGTCACATATAAATATGTGCATGCATGTAGTGTCACATATAAATATGTGCATGCATGCAGTGTCACATGTAAATATGTGCATGCATGCAGTGTCACATGTAAATATGTGCATGCATGCAGTGTCACATATAAATATATGCATGCATGCGGTGTCACATATAAATATGTGCATGTATGCAGTGTCACATATAAATATGTGCATAAACGTAGTGTCACTTAAATATGTGCATGTAGTGTCACATATAAATATGTGCATGCATGTAGTGTCACATATAAATATGTGCATGTAGTGTCACATATACATATGTGCATGCATGTAGTGTCACATATAAATATGTGCATGCATGTAGTGTCACATATAAATATGTGCATGCATGTAGTGTCACATATAAATATGTGCATGCATGCAGTGTCACATATAAGTATGTGCATGCATGTAGTGTCACATATAAATATGTGCATGCATGTAGTGTCACATATAAATATGTGCATGCATGTAGTGTCACATATAAATATGTGCATGCATGCAGTGTCACATATAAATATGTGCATGCATGTAGTGTCACATATAAATATGTGCATGCATGTAGTGTCACATATGAATATGTGCATGCATGTAGTGTCACATATAAGTATGTGCATGCATGCAGTGTCACATATAAATATGTGCATGCATGCAGTGTCACATATAAATATGTGCATGCATGTAGTGTCACATATAAATATGTGCATGCATGTAGTGTCACATATAAATATGTGCATGCATGCAGTGTCACATATAAGTATGTGCATGCATGTAGTGTCACATATAAATATGTGCATGCATGTAGTGTCACATATAAATATGTGCATGCATGTAGTGTCACATATAAATATGTGCATGCATGTAGTGTCACATATAAATATGTGCATGCATGTAGTGTCACATATACATATGTGCATGCATGTAGTGTCACATATAAATATGTGCATGCATGCAGTGTCACATATAAATTGAGTGAGCAGGTATTGACTAGCAGACACATGATTAGCACACACTGTCTGCTACCACTGTGACTGAAATATTTCTTACCGCTGTCCTCACTTGCCTGTTGTCTTGTTGTTGTTGTTGTTGTTGTTGTTGTTGTTGTTGTTGTTGTTGTTGGCACACATGGAGCTTCTTGCCAGGCATTGATTGAGAGTCTGGCACGCTTCCTTTCTATTTGTGTACATCTTCTCTGCGTGGCGTCGCACTGATCAGTGAAATCCCTGCAGCTTTTTGCTGGGAGGGACTCAGAATATGAAGAATATGAAGATGCCATTTGGCCAGGATGACAACACATGGCTATTTGAATTTTTGATATTATTATAACAAAAAACCTGACATACCAATAATGTCACACGTGCCAAAAATGTTTTATTTGTGGCGGCCCGCCACAAGTAAATATATAGAAAAACACAGTTGGATTTTTTTGCTGGTTCACATGTAAACATTGTAATCATTAGATGTATATTTTTCAAATATAATTATAACAAAAAACTTGACATACTGATAATGTCACACATGTGAAAACACATGGCTAACCAAACTTTTTTTTACTTGTGGCGGCCAGCAACAAGTAAATACATAGGAAACACATAGTTATAATTTTTGCTAGTTCAGTTAAACATTGTCATCATTAGATCTATATATATATATATATATATATATATATATATATATATATATATATATATATATATATATATATATATATATATATATATATATATATATATATGTATACATATATATATGTATATATAGTTATATTTATATATATATACATGTATATATATTTATATATATATATTTATATATATATATATATATATATATATGTATGTATATATATATACATATATATTATATGTATGTATGTATGTATATATATATATATATGTATATATATATATATATATATATATATATTTACACAGTATATATATGTATGTATGTGTGTATATATATATATATACACAGTATATATATATATATATATATATATGTATGTATGTATGTATGTATGTGTATATATATATATATATATTAACAAAAACACGACAAAAACAAAAATACAAAATATTAACAAAAACACGACATTCTAATAATGTCACATGGCTAACCAAACTTTTTTACCTGTGTCGGTCCGCAACAAGTACATAAATAGAAAGACACAGATCTATTCACAGGTAATAGATGTTTTTATTTCTTTTTTTTTTCTCAACACATTGTGTCCAATATTTACCGCAAAGATAAAATAAGTCCTATTTTAGGTTCATTTAATAGTTAAAACACATTTTAATAATTAAAAAAATAATTAAATTAAATTAAATGACTATTGTTTTACATATTCTGATAGATTTAAACCAATGAAAGCATTTTAAAAGTCTGCCAGACTCACACCTATTTGACTGATAAATATTAAAAAATATATATATATATTTGTTTTAATCTATTATTATATATATGATGAATATCATCACATCATTCATTCAGAGATGATAAATCAGGACAGATGAAGCTAGACTACTATGAACAGCAACATGTACGTGTAAACAAACAAACAAAAAACATTATGATTTCTATGTTTTCAGATAGCGTTTGTTCTATTGTTAAACAAAGAAAACAACCTGAAGTTGTCTTTATTTTGAAGTTATCCTGCCGTGTTTTCACCCACTTGATTAATAGATGTTCCTCCATGTGGCCCCTGAGCTACAATTAGGGGGACACCAGACTCATAGTGGCT
The DNA here is from genome assembly GCF_033978795.1 of Nerophis ophidion. NCBI lineage: Eukaryota > Metazoa > Chordata > Actinopteri > Syngnathiformes > Syngnathidae > Nerophis > Nerophis ophidion. The sequence goes on along the minus strand of NC_084630.1, from coordinate 40,157,753 downwards.
CCAATTTTGACTTGAATTAGTCTTTTGTGTGTGCCAGGTTTCCGGGGCCTGCCCATCGAGGACCAGATCACGCTGATCCAGTACTCCTGGATGTGTCTGTCCACCTTCTGCCTCAGCTGGCGCTCGTACAAACACACCAACGGACAGATGCTCTACTTCGCCCCGGACCTCATCTTTAACGAGTAGGTGCACACCTGGGCTGGTCTGCTAACAGCCGGCTAGAAAGGTCAACTCGTGCTGGTCTGGACTCCAAAGGAATGTCATTGACAATAATCACTTACACACAATATGGCCTTTTATTGCAAGACTATTCTGCTTGCCGAGTCAGCAAAACAACATTTGGAAAACAATAGAAAATAGTCAGGGTTTTATTATGGGCCTGCTGGGAAGCATGCAATAGAAAATAGTTTAGGTTTTATTATGGGCCTGCTGGGAAAACATGCAGTAGAAAATAGCTAGGGTTTTATTATGGGCCTGCTGGGAAAGCATGCAGTAGAAAACAGTTTAGGTTTTATTATGGGCCTGCGGGGAAGCATGCAATAGAAAATAGTTAGGGTTTTGTTATGGGCCTACCGGAAAGCATACAGTAGAACATAGTTAAGGTTTTATTATGGGTCGGCTGGGAAGCATGCAGTAGAAAATAGTTAGGGTTTTATTATGGGCCTGCTGGGAAGGCATGCAGTAGAAAATAGTTTAGGTTTTATTATGGGCCTGCGGAGAAGCATGCAGTACAAAATAGTTAGGGTTTTATTATGGGCCTGCCGAAAAGCATACAGTAGAAAATAGTTATGGTTTTATTATGGGTTGGCTGGGAAGCATGCAATAGAAAATAGTTGGGGTGTTATTATGGGCCTGCTGGGAAGCCTGCAGTAGAAAATAGTTAGGTTTTATTATGGGCCTGCTGGGAAGCATGCATTAGAAAATAGTTAGGGTTTTATCATGGGCCTGCTGGGAAGCATGCAATAGAAAATAGTTAGGGTTTTGTTATGGGCCTGCCGGAAAGCATACAGTAGAAAATAGTTAAGGTTTTATTATGGGTCTGCTGGGAAGCATGCAGTAGAAAATAGTTAGGGTTTTATTATGGGCCTGCTGGGAAAGCATGCAGTAGAAAATAGTTAGGTTTTATTATGGGCCTGCTGGGAAGCATGCATTAGAAAATAGTTAGGGTTTTATCATGGGCCTGCTGGGAAGCATGCAATAGAAAATAGTTAGGGTTTTATTATGGGCCTGATGGGAAGCATGCAATAGAAAATAGTTTAGGTTTTATTATGGGCCTGCTGGGAAAACATGCAGTAGAAATAGTTAGGGTTTTATTATGGGCCTGCTGAATAGTATGCAAAAGAAAACTGTTTGGGTTTTATTATGGGCCTGCTGGCAAGCATGCAGTAGAAAATAGTTAGGGTTTTATTATGGGCCTGCTGGGAAAGCATGCAGTAGAAAATTGTTTAGGGTTTTATTATGGGCCTGCTGGGAAGCATGCAATAGAAAATAGTTAGGGTTTTATTATATATGTATATAGGTGTGTATATATGTGTGTGTATATATATATGTATGTATATATATATATATATATACATATATATATATATATATATATATTTTTTTTTTTTTTTTTTTTCATGTTAAAAGCCAAGGAGATAATGTTGCATGTGGACTTTGCAGGGAGCGCATGCAGCAGTCGGCCATGTACCCCCTGTGTCTGGGTATGAGACAGGTGAGCCAGGAGTTTGTTCGACTGCAGCTCACCTACGACGAGTTCCTGTCCATGAAGGTGCTGCTACTCCTCAGCACAAGTAAGACTTACTTTACTTTACTCTCTCACATGCTAACACACAACCTCAGTCATGTTTATGGTATAGCCTGACAAGAATATAAATTGGTGTATTGGTATAACAAAACAAGACTATGAGTTGGTGTATTGGTATAGCCAGACAAAAATATAAGTTGGTGTATTGGTATAACAAAACAAGAGTATAAGTTGGTGTATTGGTATAACAAAACAAGAATATAAGTTGGTGTATTGGTATAGCCAGACAAGAATATAAGTTGGTGTATTGGTATAACAAAACAAGAACTTAAGTTGGTGTATTGGTATAGCCAGACAAGAATATAAGTTGGTGTATTGGTATAACAAAACAAGAATATAAGTTTGTGTATTGGTATAGCCAGACAAGAATATAAGTTGGTGTATTGGTATAGCCAGACAAGAATATAAGTTGGTGTATTTGTTTAACAAAACAAGAATATAAGTTGGTGTATTGGTATAACAAAACAAGAATATAAGTTGGTGTATTGGTAAAACAAAAGAAGAATATAAGTTGGTGTATTAGTATAGCCAAACAAGAATATAAGTTGGTGTATTGGTATAACAAAACAATATAAGTTGGTGTATTTGTTTAACAAAACAAGAATATAAGTTGGTGTATTGGTATAATAAAACAAGAATATAAGTTGGTGTATTGGTATAACAAAAGAAGAATATAAGTTGTGTATTGGTTTAGCCAAACAAGAATATAAGTTGGTGTATTGGTATAACAAAACAAGAATATAAATTTGTGTATTAGTATAACAAAAATAGAATATAAGTTGGTGTATTGGTATAACCAAAAAAGAATATAAGTTGGTGTATGGGTATAACAAAACAAGAATATAAGTTGGTGTATTGATATAGCCAGACAAGAATATAAATTGGTGTATTGGTATAACAAAACAAGAATATAAGTTGGTGTATTGGTATAACAAAAGAAGAATATAAGTTGTGTATTGGCTTAGCCAAACAAGAATATGAGTTGGTGTATTGGTATAACAAAACAAGAATATAAGTTTGTGTATTAGTATAACAAAACTAGAATATAAGTTGGTGTATTGGTATAACCAAAAAAAATATAAGTTGGTGTATTGGTATAACCAAAAAAGAATATAAGTTGGTGTATGGGTATAACAAAACAAGAATATAAGTTGGTGTATTGATATAGTCAGACAAGAATATAAATTGGTGTATTGGTATAACCAGACAAGAATATAAGTTGGTGTATTTGTTTAAAAAAACAAGAATATAAGTTGGTGTATTGGTATAACAAAACAAGAATATAAGTTGGTGTGTTAGTATAACAAAACAAGAATATAAGTTGGTGTATTGGTATAGCCGCACAAGAATATAAGTTTGGGTATGTTGTTCCACCTTCCATACTCCTTTTTATGCACTTTATAAGAAATACATTTTGCTGAAAATGGTTCATTGTGTCTTCTTATGCATACACTTTTTCAAATGTTCTTGTAATCAGAGTATATTTTCGGTGTATTAGATGGGATTTCTGCAGTCTTCTTCAGAAGGGTCACCTGACCACTGTGATGTGTTGCCTATCAGCTCTTCTTGTGGGCGTGGCCAAGCAGGCACACCTGTCTAGTCTCGATGGTTAATTTGGAGGGTGTCCCAGGTATCCCTGTTGATGGTCTCCTTGGGGCGCTTCCTTAGTTTGATCGCCTCCTTAATCCATCGTTTGAATTTGTTACTTTCTGTGCCGATGATTTTGCCGTTGTCCCGGTCCATGATGTGGTTATTTATTTTGCAATGATCTGATATGGCTGATTTATTTGTGTTTTAGGCTTCTTGTAAACCTTCCAGTTCTCTCTTTTTCACATCCTTTCTGATGTTCTTTCTTCCTGGCGTTGACTGTCCACCTTGTTTCTCACATGTATGATTCTTTTTTTTTTTGCATGATTTACACGGGATTTCGTAAACGACATCCCATTTCTTGTCTGGATCTATTTTGTCTTTTTCCGTTAAGCATCAAGCGGCGGCAGGGCGGTAGCCCACCAGGTAGACTTGAGAAGTTTTTTCTGGCCTTCCTGTCAGTCGTTTTTTCTTAATAATGATCTGGCAGCAGCCAGTGTCATCTCACAGGTAGCCCTCTGAGACTCTTATTTTGTTAGCGCAGGTAGGATGGAGCTGTAATTTTATAGTGAAGATAGGAATTTTGCTATCTGTTTTTACAGTTTTGACGGAAACAAAAAGTGTTTCTGGCCTTCCTGTCGGTCGTTTTTTCTTAATAATAACCTGGCAGCAGCCAGCATCATCTCACAAGTAGCTTTCTGAGACTCTTATTTTGTTAGTGCAGGCAGGATGGAGCTGTAATTTCATAGTGAAGATAGGAATTTTGCGAACTGTTTTTACAGTTTTGATGGAAACAAAAAGTGTTTCTGGCCTTCCTGTCGGTCGTTTTTTTCTTAATAATAATCTGGCAGCAGCCAGCGTCATCTTACAAGTAGCTTTCTGAGACTCTTATTTTGTTAGCGCAGGTAGGATGGAGCTGTAATTTTATCGTGAAGATAGGAATTTTGCTATCTGTTTTTACAGTTTTGACAGGAACAAAAAGTGTTTCTGGCTTTCCTGTCGGTCGTTTTTTCTTAATAATAACCTGGCAGCAGCCAGCATCATCTCACAAGTAGCTTTCTGAGACTCTTATTTTGTTAGCGCAGGCAGGATGGAGCTGTAATTTTATAGTGAAGATAGGAATTTTGCGATCTGTTTTTAGAGTTTTGACAGAAATAAAAAGTGTTTCTGGCTTTCCTGTCGGTCGTTTTTTCTTAATGATCTGGCAGCAGCCAGCGTCATCTCACAAGTAGTTTGTTGAGACTCTTATTTTGTTAGTGCAGGCAGGATGGAGCTGTAATTTAAAATTGAGTTTAGGAACTGTGCGATCTGTCTTTAGAGTTTTGATGGCAGGTATGGTTGAAATAAAAAGTGATTCTGGCCTTCCTGTCGGTCATTTTTTCTTAATAATGATCCGGCCACCCCTGCTGTACAACTTGGCAGCTATTGGAAGAAAGCATGCAGACAGAAAGTGATGAAAAAGTAGACAAAGGTAGCACGTTGGATGTGTCACTGACACTACGGTGGCCACAGGAGAACATTTCAGTCCGTGTAGATGAACACTTCATTAGCCGCTGGCTGTGAAAGATCTCAACACGTTGCCACTTTCTGCTTGAGCGTGCGCACAGTCTGTCAGGAGACGTGTTGGAACTTTGGTACAAACATATTCTAAGTCTACTGAGAACTCAGAGATCATGGCGGTGGCTAGGTAGAAAAGTCCAAAGTTACAGCATTATACACTTGTGAATAACATAAATACACTCTATTATACAGCATTATTCAAATGTGAATGATATAAATACAGTTTATTATACAGCATTATACACTTGTGAAGAATGTAGTCTATTATACAGCATTGTTCACATGTGAATAATATAGTCTATTATACAGCATGATTCACATGTGAATAACATAAATACAGCCTATTATAAAGCGTTATCCACATGTGAATAACAAATACAGTCTATTATACAGCATTATTCACATGTGAATAACATAAATGCGGTCTATTATACGGCATTGTTCACATGTGAATAATATAAATACAGTCTATTATACAGCATTATTCACATGTGAATAATATAAATACAGTCTATTATACAGCATTCTTCACATGTGAATAATATAAATACAGTCTATTATAAGCATTATTCACATGTGAATAATGTAAATAGTCTATTATAAGCATTATTCACATGTGAATAATATAAATACAGTCTATTATATGCATTATTCACATGTGGATAATATACTGTAAATACAGTCTGTTATACAAAATTATTCACATGTGAATAATATAAATAATCTATTATATAAAATTATTCACATGTGGATAATATACTGTAAATACAGTCTGTTATACAAAATTATTCACATGTGAATAATATAAATAGTCTATTATATAAAATTATTCACATGTGAATCATGCCGTATAATAGACTGTATTGAGTATGTCATCATGCTAATTTTATTAAGCTAATATTTTAACTAATTAGATTAGTTTAAACCAAAAAAAATCATGGATTTTCATAGTTGGCGCCATCTTTGAAACATGCTAACTTTATACCAATGTTTTATGCTAGCATTTTTGCCCTTTTTATTCGTATAAACAATACTTAATGCCATCCTAGAAGTATGTTAAGTTCTATGTTAGGATGCTAATGTTAGTATGCTAACATTTTGGCTAATTGTATCTCTTTACACCTATAAATCATGGATTTTGACACCTGGCGCTACCTAAGGTGTATGCTAACCTAACCTACGTTGTCATGCTAATGTTTCGTGTGTCTAACATACCAAAAAATCTGACTCTGATGTCATTATAAGTAAGAAAGCTGCATCATTGACTGTGAAATCTGCTTTTTTTTACCCCCCCTCCAGTTCCCAAAGAGGGTCTGAAGAACCAGGCAGCGTTCGAAGAGATGCGAGTCAATTACATCAAAGAGCTCCGGCGTTCCGTGGGGAAAGCGACCAACAACTCGGGCCAAACCTGGCAGCGCTTCTTCCAGCTCACCAAGCTGCTGGATGCCATGCATCATGTAAGTGACCACCACCTGTGTGTAGTGTCATGGTATCATTGTGCAGTCACCACTAGATGGCACTGTGAAGCTCATCAACTGAGTAAATATTCAGTGTTTTATTGTTCATAGTTAATATTGTAAATCCCACGTAAAAGAGGAGTGATGTTCATATGTTGTTAATATTCAGTGTTTTATTGTTTATAGTTAATATTGTAAATCGCACGTAAAAGAGGAGTGATGTTCGTATGTTGTTAATATTCAGTCTTTTATTAATAATTCATATTGTAAATCCCGCGTAAAAGAGTGATGTTCATATGTTGTTAATATTCAGTGTTTTATCGTTCATAGTTAATATTGTAAGTCCTGCATTAGAGAAGCGACGCTCATATGTTGTTAATATTCAGTGTTTTATTGTTCATAGTTAATATTGTAAATCCTGCGTAAAAGAGGAGTGATGTTCAGAATTATGTTGTTAATATTCAGTCTTTTATTATTAGTTAATATTGTAAATCCCACGTAAAAGAGGAGTGATGTTCATATGTTAATATTCAGTTTTTTATCGTTCACAGTTAATATTGTAAGATCCGCATAAAAGATGAGGGATGTTCATATGTTGTTAATATTCAGTGTTTTATTAATAGTTAATATTGTAAATCCCACATAAAACAGTGATGTTCATATGTTGTTAATATTCAGTGTTTTATTGTTCATAGTTAATATTGTAAATATCATGTGAAAGAGGAGTGATGTTCATATGTTGTTAATATTCAGTGTTTTATTGTTCATAGTTAATATTATAAGTCCCACGCAAAAGAGGAGTGATGTTCTAATGTTATTATTCAGTGTTTTATTTTTCATAGTCAGTATTGTAAGTCCCGCTTAAAAGAGGAGTGATGTTCATACGTTGTTAATATTCAGTCTATTAACGTTCATAGCTAATATTGTAAATCCCACGTAAAAGAGGAGTGATGTTCATATGTTGTTAATATTCAGTGTTTTATTGTTCATAGTTAATATTGTAAATCCCACGTAAGAGAGTGATGTTCATATGTTGTTAATAATTAGTATTTTATTAATAGTTAATATTGCGTAACCCACATAAAACAGTGATGTGCATATGTTGTTAATATTCAGTGTTTTATTGTTCATAGTTAATATTTTTAAATATCATGTAAAAGAGGAGTGATGTTCATATGTTGTTAATATTCAGTGTTTTATTGTTCATAGTTAATATTGTAATGCCGCATGAAAGAGTTATGTTCATATGTTGATATTCAGTGTTTTATTGTTCATAGTTAATATTATATATCCCACGTAAAACAAGAGTGATGTTCATATGTTGTTAATAGTCAGTGTTTTATTGTTCATAGTTAATATTGTAAATCCTCCATAAAAGAGTGATGTTCATATGTTGTTAATATTTGCAAGTAAAACTTTGAAGAACAAATCAAACACTCTAGACCAGGAGTCACCAACACAGTGCCCGCGGGCACCAGATCGCCCATAAGGACCAGATGAGTCGCCCGCTGGCCTGTTCTAAAAATAGCTCAAATAGCAGCACTTACCAGTGAGCTGCCTCCATTTTTTAAATTGTATTTATTTACTAGCAAGCTGGTCTCGCTTTGCTGGACATTTTTAATTCTAAGAGAGACAAAACTCAAATAGAATTTGAAAATCCAAGAAAATATTTTAAAGACTTGGTCTTCACTTGTTTAAATAAATTCATTTATTTTTTTACTTTGCTTCTTATAACTTTCAGAAAGGCAATTTTAGAGAAAAAATACAACCTTAAAATTTGTTTTAGGATTTTTAAACACATATACCTTTTTACCTTTTAAATTCCTTCCTCTTCTTTCCTGACAATTTGAATCAAGTATTTTTTTATTATTATTGTAAATAATAATAAATACATTTTAATATAATTCTTCATTTTAGCTTCGTTTTTTTGACGAAGAATAGTTGAAATATTTCTTCAAACTTAATATGATTAAAATAAAATAAAAATATTCTGGCAAATCTAGAAAATTTGTAGAATCAAATTTAAATCTTATTTCAAAGTCTTTGGATTTCTTTTAAAATGTTTCTTCTGGAAAATCTACAAAAAATAATCCAATTTGTTATTTATTCTAACAAAGTGCAGATTGGATTTTAACCTATTTAAAACACATCATCAAAAATTTAAAATTAATCTTAATCAGGAAAAATTACTAATGATGTTCCATAAATTCTTTTTTACATTTTTTCAAAAAGATTCGAATTAGCTAGTTTTTCTCTTCATTTTTTGGGGGTTGAATTTTGAATTTTAAAGAGTCGAAATTGAAGATAAACTATGTTTCAAAATTGAATTTTCTTTTTTTTTCGTGTTTTCTGTTTTAAACCGTTCAATTAAGGGTTTTTTTCATCATTTATTCTCTACAAAAAACCTTCCGTAAAAGGACAAAAAATGTACAACGGAATGACAGACAGAAATACCCTTTTTTTCTATATATAGATTTATATTTTAAAGGTAAATTGAGCAAATTGGCTATTTCTGGCAATTTATTTAAGTGTGTATCAAACTGGTAGCCCTTGGCATTAATCAGTACCCAAGAAGTAGCTCTTGCTTTCAAAAAGGTTGCTGACCCCTGGTCTAGAGGGTAAAAAGTTTAACGTCAGGGCAAGGGTAAAGCTGAATCGAGTCTTTTGTCGCGCCCTATAAAGTGTTTGTACTGCACGTGTTGTACTTATTACACACCAGCTGTCTGGTTGTAACGTGTATACATTTTTTTCATTACCAAATTAGGAGGGGATAAAATCGCTGTGTAAAATCGCTAATGCTAACCCGTAGCATGTCTATGGGAAATCCATTGTAAACTAGCATCGAGCTAGCACATTTTGAATAGTGGAACCTGACTGTACTTGTTAAATATATATTTTAATATCTAACATAACTGTGCTGTCCAGTTGTAAAAGTGAGTTCTAATATTTTTGAGTCTCATTTGCAAGTTTTATACAGTCGACTTCCAAAATGTAGCCTAGTCAGGGAGTAATCCTTGCCATTACTGTTGTTGCGCCCTACAAAGTGTGTGTACTGCACGCATTGTACGTAATCAAATCGACATTAATTTATTCAGCACTTTTCATACAAATGATTACACTCCGGCTGTCCGATTGTAACGTGTCTCTTTGTTGTGGTTTTCATTACCACATTTGGAGGTGATAAAAAAAAAATCGCCATGCGAAATCGCTAATGCTAACCTGTAGCATGGCTATGGCAAATCCAATGTAAAGTAACATCGAGCTAGCACATTTTTAATAGTGGAACCTTAATGTACTTTAGTGGGTTTTCATGAGTTAATAAATGTTAAATATATATTTTAATATCAAAGATAACTGTGCTGTCGAGTTGTTGTTGCGCCCTACAAAGTGTGTGTACTGCACGTATTGTACGTAATCAAATCCAACTTCGATAATTTAGCACTTTTCATACAAATGATTATTGATTGTAACGTGTCTTTTTGTTGTGGTTTCCATTACCACATTTTGAGGTGATGAAAAAAAAATCGCCATGCGAAATCGCTAATGCTAACCTGTAGCATGGCTATGGCAAATCCAATGTAAAGTAACATTGAGCTAGCACATTTTTAATAGTGGAACCTTAATGTACTTTAGTGGGTTTTCATGAGTTGATAAATGTTAAATATATATTTTAATATCAAAGATAACTGTGCTGTCGAGTTGTTGTTGCGCCCTACAAAGTGTGTGTACTGCACGTATTGTACGTAATCAAATCCAACTTCGATAATTTAGCACTTTTCATACAAATGATTGATTGTAACGTGTCTTTTTGTTGTGGTTTCCATTACCACATTTTGAGGTGATGAAAAAAAAATCGCCATGCGAAATCGCTAATGCTAACCTGTAGCATGGCTATGGCAAATCCAATGTAAAGTAACATTGAGCTAGCACATTTTTAATAGTGGAACCTTAATGTACTTTAGTGGGTTTTCATGAGTTAATAAATGTTAAATATATATTTTAATATCAAAGATAACTGTGCTGTCGAGTTGTTGTTGCGCCCTACAAAGTGTGTGTACTGCACGTATTGTACGTAATCAAATCCAACTTCGATAATTTAGCACTTTTCATACAAATGATTATTGATTGTAACGTGTCTTTTTGTTGTGGTTTCCATTACCACATTTTGAGGTGATGAAAAAAAAAAATCGCCTTTCAAAATCGCTAATGCTAACCTGTAGCATGGCTATGGCAAATTCAATGTAAATAAGCATCGAGCTAGCACATTTTAAATAGTGGAACCTTACTGTACCTTTGTGGGTGTTCATGTGTTAATAAATGTTAAACATATATTTTAATATCAAACATAACTGTGCTGTCGAGTTGTTGTTGCGCCCTACAATGCGTGTGTACTGTATGTAATCAAATCCAACTTCATTTATTTAGCACTTTTTATACAAATTATTACACTCCAGATGTCCGATTGTAACGTGTCTCTTTGTTGTGGTTTTTATTCAAACATTTGGAGGTGATTAAGAATAACGCCATGCGAAATCACTAATGTTAACATGTAGCATGGCTATGGCAAATCCAATGTACATTAGCACCGAGCTAGCACATTTTGAATAGTGTATTACTTACTGTACTTTTGTGGGTGTTCATGAGTTAATAAATGTTAAATATATATTTTGATATCAAACATAACTGTGCTGTAAAGTTGTTGTTGCGCCCTACAAAGATTGTGTACTGTATGAAATCAAATCCAACTTCATTTATTGAGCACTTTTCATACAAATTATTACACTCCAGCTGTCCGATTGTAACGTGTCTCTTTGTTCTGGTTTTCATTTCCACATTTGGAGGTGATTAAAAAAAATACGTCGCCATGCGAAATTGCTAATGCTAGCCTGTAGCATGGCTATGGCAAATCCAATATAAATTAGCATCGAGCTAGTACACGTTCAAAAGTGGAACCTTACTGTGGGTGTTCATGTGTTAATAAATGTTAAATATATATTTTAATATCAAACATGACTATGCTGTCGAGTTGTAGTTGCGCCCTACAAAGTGTGTGTACTGCACGTATAGTACGTAATCAAATCCAACTTCATTTATTTAGCACTTTTCATACAAATGATTGTTGATTGTAACGTGTCTCTTTGTTGTGGTTTCCAATACCACATTTTGAGGTGATAAAAAAAAAAATCGCCATGCGAAATCGCTAATGCTAACCTGTAGCATGACTATGGCAAATCCAATTAGCATCGAGCTAGCATATTTTGAATAGTGGAACCTTACTGAACATTTGTGGGTGTTCATATGTTAATACATTTTAAATATATACTTTAATATCAAACATAACTGTTGTCGAGTTGTTGTTGCGCCCTACAAAGTGTGTGTACTGCACGTATTGTACGTAATCAAATCCAACTTAATTTTTTTAGCACTTTTCGTACAAATGATTACACTCCGGCTGTCCGATTGTAACGTGTCTCTTCGTTGTGGTTTTCATTACCACATTTGGAGGTGATAAAAAAAAAAAAAAATCGCCGTGCGAAATCGCTAATGCTAACCTGTAGCAGTACTATGGCAAATCCAATATAAATTAGCATCGAGCTAGCACATTTGGAATAGTGGAACCTTCCTGTACTTTTGTGGGTGTTCATGTGTTAAATAAAAATGTTAAATGAAAATATAGATTTTAATATCAAACGTAACTGTGCTGTCGAGCTGGTAAAGCAAGTTCTTAGATTTTTGAGTCTCATTTGCAAGTTTTATACAGTTAAAACTTGCATAAATGGCATAAATTACAGGGAGTAATTTATGCCATTTTGCTGAGTCTTTTTGTTGTTGTTGCCCCCTACAAAGTGTGTGTACTGTACGTAATGAAATCCAACTTCATTTATTTAGCACTTTTCATACAAATGATTGTTGATTGTAACGTGTCTCTTTGTTGTGGTTTCCAATACCAACTTTTGAGGTGATAAAAAAAAAAAATTGCCATGCGAAATCGCTAATGCTAACCTGTAGCATGACTATGGCAAATCCAATTAGCATCGAGCTAGCACATTTTGAATAGTGGAACCTTACTGAACATTTGTGGGTGTTCATATGTTAATACATTTTAAATATATACTTTAATATCAAACATAACTGTTGTCGAGTTGTTGTTGCGCCCTACAAAGCGTGTGTACTGCACGTATTGTACGTAATCAAATCCAACTTAATTTTTTTAGCACTTTTCGTACAAATGATTACACTCCGGCTGTCCGATTGTAACGTGTCTCTTTGTTGTGGTTTTCATTACCACATTTGGAGGTGATAAAAAAATTTTAAAAATCGCCGTGCGAAATCGCTAATGCTAACCTGTAGCAGTACTATGGCAAATCCAATGTAAATTAGCATCGAGCTAGCACATTTTGAATAGTGGCACCTTACTGAACATTTGTGGGTGTTCATATGTTAATACATTTTAAATATATACTTTAATATCAAACATAACTGTGGTCGAGTTGTTGTTGCGCCCTACAAAGTGTGTGTACTGCACGTATTGTACGTAATCAAATCCAACTTAATTTTTTTAGCACTTTTCGTACAAATGATTACACTCCGGCTGTCCGATTGTAACGTGTCTCTTTGTTGTGGTTTTCATTACCACATTTGGAGGTGATAAAAAATTTAAAAAAATCGCCGTGCGAAATCGCTAATGCTAACCTGTAGCAGTACTATGGCAAATCCAATGTGAATTAGCATCGAGCTAGCACATTTGGAATAGTGGAACCTTACTGTACTTTTGTGGGTGTTCATGTGTTAAATAAAAATGTTAAATGAAAATATAGATTTTAATATCAAACGTAACTGTGCTGTCGAGCTGGTAAAGCAAGTTCTTAGATTTTTGAGTCTCATTTGCAAGTTTTATACAGTTAAAACTTGCATAAATGGCATAAAATACAGGGAGTAATTTATGCCATTTTGCTGAGTCTTTTTTGTTGTTGTTGCCCCCTACAAAGTGTGTGTACTGTACGTAATGAAATCCAACTTCATTTATTTAGCACTTTTCATACAAATGATTGTTGATTGTAACGTGTCTCTTTGTTGTGGTTTCCAATACCAACTTTTGAGGTGATAAAAAAAAAAATTGCCATGCGAAATCGCTAATGCTAACCTGTAGCATGACTATGGCAAATCCAATTAGCATCGAGCTAGCACATTTTGAATAGTGGAACCTTACTGAACATTTGTGGGTGTTCATATGTTAATACATTTTAAATATATACTTTAATATCAAACATAACTGTTGTCGAGTTGTTGTTGCGCCCTACAAAGCGTGTGTACTGCACGTATTGTACGTAATCAAATCCAACTTAATTTTTTTAGCACTTTTCGTACAAATGATTACACTCCGGCTGTCCGATTGTAACGTGTCTCTTTGTTGTGGTTTTCACTACCACATTTGGAGGTGATAAAAAATTAAAAAAAATTGCCGTGCGAAATCGCTAATGCTAACCTGTAGCAGTACTATGGCAAATCCAATGTGAATTAGCATCGAGCTAGCACATTTTGAATAGTGGAACCTTACTGTACTTTTGTGGGTGTTCATGTGTTAAATAAAAATGTTAAATGAAAATATAGATTTTAATATCAAACGTAACTGTGCTGTCGAGCTGGTAAAGCAAGTTCTTAGATTTTTGAGTCTCATTTGCAAGTTTTATACAGTTAAAACTTGCATAAATGGCATACATTACAGGGAGTAATTTATGCCATTTTGCTGAGTCTTTTTTGTTTTTGTTGCCCCCTACAAAGTGTGTGTACTGTACGTAATGAAATCAAACTTCATTTATTCAGCACTTTTCGTACGAATGATTACACTCCAGCTGTCTGATATTAACGTGTCTCTTTGTTGATTAAAAAAAAAAAATCGCTAATGCTAACCTTTAGCATGACTATGGCAAATCCAATTAGCATCGAGCTAGCACATTTTGAATAGTGGAACCTTACTGTACTTTTGAGCGTTTTCTTCTTGGAAATATCTAACATTACTCAGTCTGCTTGTTGCCCAACCAAGTGTTGCAACCGGACGTGAGGTCTCGAGCAACAATGGTATGGAAATTGTTGATTTTGACGTTAATTGGTAGTTGCCTATAAGAGTTGCCATCCCTCCTCCTCTGTATGGCGTATAAAAGGGGGCGGAGCTGACCTTGTGCTTGTGTTGCGGCAGCTGGTGGGGAGGCTGCTGGACTTCTGCTTCTACACCTTCCGAGAGTCGCAGGCCTTGAAGGTGGAGTTCCCCGACATGCTGGTGGAGATCATCAGCGACCAGATCCCCAAGGTGGAGTCGGGCCTCACACACACCATCTACTTCCACAAGAAGTGACGCCCGGGGGGTAAAACACGCGGGAACTCAAACCCCAGCCAGGGACGCCACCTTGGCGCCTCCCCTCCCCGCCCCCCCGCCTTCAGGACGCCGCCGGTCGGTCCTTGTCTGAAACCAGAAGGGCGGGAGCGGCGCAGGACTTGCGACAAAAGTGTGTAAATGTTGCCCCGCCTCCCTTCCCCGTACGCCATCTTGGAGACAAAGCCATAGCAGAACGTGGGCGTGGTGGTGGAGACGTAGGTAGGTAGGTAGGTAGGTAGGTAGGTAGGTAGGTAGGTAGGTAGGTGGTGGACCCGCAGATCCCAACATGTAGCTTGCAGACACGCTCCACTCCCAAGGGCTACTTGACACTTTCCTCCACATATACACTCGGCTTCTTAGTGAGTGCTGAGTCAGCAGCTGGTCACAAATGTTTAGTAGCAACATTCACACAGTCTAAGGCAGCCGTGTCCGGAGGTTGCCCACAGCCACATTTGCGACAAATGTTGTTTTTTTTCCCCCCCGACCCCGGCGCTTATTTAACTTTGTAGGCAGGAGACTCCAACGCTCGGACAATTTAGAGTTCAGTTGAATTTTTGTGGGGTTTTAAAACAATATTTTCCTATTCAGTTTGTTAAAATTCCAGTTGTGATAAAAAAATTTAAACATGGCTGATGAATTTAATGATTGTTAATAATCTTTAACTCTCATATATTTATATATATATATATATATATATATATATATATATATATATATGTATATATATATATCAGTGTCAATCAATCAATGATTGATATATATATATATATGTATTTATATATATGCATATGTGTGTGTATTAGTGTACATATGCATATACATATATATATACACACATGTATATATATATATGTATATGTATATATACACACATATATGCATGTATACACATGTGTATGTATGTATATGTGTGTATATACACACATGCATATATATATATATATATATATATGTCTGTACATATATATGTACATTTGCACATATACATGTATATATACATATAAATATGTATGTATACATATATATACACATATATTTATATATACACACATGTGTGTATATATACACACATATATATATGTGTATATATACACATACATATATGTGTATGTATACACATATAAAAACACATGTTTGCATATGTATATATACATATATATATGTATATATAAATATATATGTGTATATACACATATATATGTGTATATATAAACACATGTATACATACACATATATATGTGTAAATATAAATATATGTTTACATACACATATATATGTGTATATACATATATGTGTGTGTATATATATATATATATATACACGTGTATATATACACATATGTGTATATACACATATATGCGTGTGTATATATATATATATATATATATATATATATATATATATACACATAGATATGTGTATAGATACATATGTATATATACATATATATGTATGTATGTATGTATGTATATATATATATACATATGTATCTATACATATATATGTATGTATGTATATACACACACATATGTGTGTATTTAAACATACACGTATAAATACATACATATATACACATTTACATATGTATATGTATATATAATATGTACATAAAACAAAACCCCACATACAATACAGTGGATGTATTACTACATGATATTATTACAATATGTCCTGTATTAATTAAAAGCTAACTTGTCATTCCCAGTCAAGTCCACAATCCGGCAACATTTTTAGTTAAAAGGAGGGACAAGCGGTAGAAAATGGATATATTAGAATTGTTTTTTTGTGTGTGTCCGGTTTCCTTGAACTAAAACAGACTGACATAAAGGAGCATACGGGCGTTAGCAACATTAGCCTAGCCACAGTGTGTGCACTAAAGTGCTAACACCACCATGCTAGGTTAGCATGTGCGCTAAAGACAAAAAATGCTTAGTTGGCAGAGTTCCTGGCTTTGTTTTAAGATGTGTAGCAAAGCCTCTTTTTTTTTTTTTCTTTTTTACAAAGTGTCGGGTGTGTTGATCAAGCGAGGGGCATCACAACTGTTAGGAGGGAAGCTTTGTTTTTGGTTTTTTACTTTGTTTTAAAAAAAAAAATCCAAAATGAGAAAACGTGAGCGTCTGAGCGCCTCACCTAAATAAACGAGCAAAACAACAACGGCAAATGATGGATTTTTGTCACAGTTCAAGCGATGTGGTTAGAAAGTCACTTTTTTAAAGGGGAATATTTACGTCAATATTTGTCCTTCGGGGCTTCATTCATACAATTATAACTAATATGCAAAAGTCCCTGAGATTTAAAGTGTCCGAAAAACCAGAACCACGATGATGATGATGAGGTTTAGACCACAGGTGTCAAACTCTGGCCCCCGGGCCTCATTTTACACGGCCTGGAAACAACATGCGGCAATAAAGCACTTTTATCTTTTCTTACTCAATGTATTCGCTTTTTTTTCCATTTATAAAAAAAAATAGTTTACAGCATTAAATTGCACACTTTTTAAACTTTAATAATGTTTAAAATTGCAACAAACTATTTGGTTCTGTCAAACTAAACACTTAAATATCTGCTTGACTTACCAAATGAAATTATACATCCACTTGTACGGTGTAAACATGACTATGTTATTATCAATGTTTTATTACTCATCTTTTGTTTATTTAATTGATGTATTTAAAGATACTACTTTGTTTTTTTGCTGTTTCTTTGTTTTTATGGATATGGTTGGGATGTGCCGTATATTTCGGATTATAAATCGGTCCGGAGTATAAATCGCACCGGCCGAAAATGCATAATAAAGAAGGAAAAAAAACATGAATAAGTCGATTTTTTTATTTGATAAAATCCAACACCGAAAATAGACATTTGAAAGACTGTCCGACATTACACGGACTGTCCGACGTCAGGCGTGTTGTCCGACGCTAGGCATGAGGCGCGTTGTCCGACAGAAATTACACACCTTGTCCAACATTAGACGAGCTGTCCGATGTTACAGCCGTTGTCCGACAGACGTTAAACGCCTTGTCCGACAGACGAGCTGTCCGACATTACGCCCGTTGCCCGACAGACAGACATCTTGTCCGACATTAGACGAGCTGTCCGATGTTACGGCCGTTGTCCGACAGACAGACATCTTGTCCGCCATTAGACGAGCTGTCCGATGTTACGGCCGTTGCCCGACAGACCTTAGACGCCTTGTCCGACATTAGACGAGCTGTCCGATGTTACGGCCGTTGCCCGACAGACATTAGACGCCTTGTCCGACATTAGACGAGCTGTCCGATGTTACGGCCGTTGTTCAACTGACATTAGATGCCTTGTCCGACCGACGAGCTGTCCGACGTTACGCCCGTTGTCCGACAGACAGACATCTTGTCCGACATTAGACGAGCTGTCCGATGTTACGGCCGTTGTCCGACAGACAGACATCCTGTCCGACATTAGACGAGCTGTCCGATGTTACGGCCGTTGTCCGACAGACATTAGACGCCTTGTCCGACATTAGACGAGCTGTCCAATGTTACAGCCGTTGTCCGACAGACACTAAACGCCTTGTCCGACAGACGAGCTGTCCGACGTTACGCCCGTTGTCCGACTTTACGGCCGTTGTCCGACAGACAGACATCTTGTCCGACATTAGACGAGCTGTCCGATGTTACGGCCGTTGTCCGAGAGACATTAGACGCCTTGTCCGACAGACGAGCTGTCCGATGTTACGGCCGTTCTTCAACTGACATTAGATGCCTTGTCCGACCGACGAGCTGTCCGACGTTACGCCCGTTGTCCGACTTTACGGCCGTTGTCCGACAGACAGACATCTTGTCCGACATTAAACGAGCTGTCCGATGTTACGGCCGTTGTCCAACAGACATTAGACGCCTTGTCCGACATTAGACGAGCTGTCCGATGTTACAGCCATTGTCCGACAGACATTAAACGCCTTGTCCGACAGACGAGCTGTCCGACGTTACGCCCGTTGTCCGACTTTACGGCCGTTGTCTGACAGAAAGACATCTTGTCCGACATTAGACGAGCTGTCCGATGTTACGGCCGCTGTCCGACAGACATTAGACGCCTTGTCCGACATTAGACGAGCTGTCCGATGTTACGGCCGTTGTTCAACTGACATTAGATGCCTTGTCCGACAGACGAGCTGTCCAACGTTACGCACGTTGTCCGACTTTACGGCCGTTGTCTGACAGACGGACACCTTGTCCGACATTAGACAAGCTGTCCGATGTTACGGTCGTTGTCCGACAGACATTAGACGCTTTGGCCGACATTAGACGAGCTGTCTGACGTTAAGCCCGTTGTCCGACAGACATTAGACGCCTTGTCCGACAGACGTGCTGTCCGACGTTACACCCCAATGTCCGACTTTACGGCCGCTGTCCGACAGACAGACCCCTTGTCCGACATTGGACGAGCTGTCCGATGTTATGGCCGTTGTCCGACAGACATTACATGCCTTGTCCGACAGACGTGCTGTCCGACGTTACACCCCAATGTCCGACTTTACGGCCGCTGTCCGACAGACAGACTCCTTGTCCGACATTGGACGAGCTGTCCGATGTTATGGCCGTTGTCCGACAGACATTACATGCCTTGGCCGACATTAGACGAACTGTCCGATGTTACGGGCGTTGTTCAACTGACATTTGATGCCTTGTCCGACCGACGAACTCTCCGACGTTACGCCCGTTGTCCAACTTTACAGCCGTTGTCCGACAGACAGACATCTTGTCCGACATTAGACGAGCTGTCCGATGTTACGGCCGTTGTCCGACAGACAGACACCTTGTCCGACATTAGACGAGCTGTCCGATTTTACGGTCGTTGTCCGACAGACAGACTCCTTGTCCGACAGACGAGCTGTCCGACGTTACGCCCGTTGTCCGACAGACAGAGACCTTGTCCGACATTAGACGAGCTGGCCAATGTTACGGCCGTTGTCCGACAGACATTAGACTCTTTGTCCGACAGATGAGCTTTCCGACGTTATGGCTGCTGTCCGACAGACAGACGCCTTGTCCGACATTAGACGTTATGCCCGTTGTCCGACTTTATGGCCGTTGTCTGACAGACATTAGATGCCTTGGCCGACATTAGACGAGCTGTCTGACGTTAAGCCCGTTGTCCGACTTTACGGCCATTGTCCGACAGACACCTTGTCCGACATTGGACGAGCTGTCTGATGTTACGGCCATTGTCCGACAGACATTAGACTCTTTGTCCGACAAACGAGCTTTCCGACGTTACGGCCGTTGTCCGACAGACAGACGCCTTGTCCGACATTAGACGAGCTGTCCGATGTTACGCCCGTTGTCCAACAGATATTAGACACCATGTCCGACATTGGAGGGCCGCGTTGCCAACATTAGACGTGTTGTCAAACAGACATAAGACAAACTGTTTGAGATACCAATAAATGGACTGTCGATTTTACTTTACATTTATAACATTTTACTGAAAAATGTAGTGTTTTTAAAAAAAATTCGCATTTTACGGTATATGGAAAAACAGTACCACTGTTTTTTGTTTTTTTGGGGGGGGGTTGTTTAACGGAAAAAGCCGGCAGCTTAGTTGCTGAAATTTTACATTTTATCGTTCATGGAAAAACGGTACAATTTCTTTTTTTATTCTGGCAACTTATCTACCAGTTTATCTACCGTAAAAAACAAATGTACCGTCTTTTTACCATTTACAGTAGTAATACATTGTTAAAAACATCAACCCTAGATTTTACAGTCAAAACTGGCAGCTCAGTCAACAGAATGTTAACGCAAAAAATATTTTTTAATTTTCATATACAGTAATATGTTGTAAAGAACAACGTACATTTTATTGTCGTTTTTATTCATATGAAGGGTAGTTTGCTGTAAATTTAAGTATTTTTATTTAGACAAATACATGTTTGGAAAGTATATTTGTTGCAATATTGGATACAATTAAAGTTGCAAAGGTATGCAATTTCAAGCAGTACATATTTTTGTTTTATCAAAATAAAAAAATAAAAATAACATTTAATGAGAAAATATGAAGTAAAATATTGACGCATATTTCCGGGTGTTTGTGGACCAGACCTTGAGTTTGACACCAGTGTTCTAGAAGATTCTGCTGTAATGGCCGTGGTTTTGTCTCTTTCTGTCCCGACGAAGACAACAGTCTCGTTTTTAGTCTTACTTTTTACATCGAGGTGCTTCTTTTCTACCGAAACATTTGTACAGCAACTTGTAGGCTAGTCTGTGCATGCATACACACACACACACACACACACACACACACACACACACGTACTCAGCAGTGTTCATGTACAGGAACACTTAACCCCACTAAAAAGCGAGCTACGGCGGTGTAAAAGGCGCGTTTGTTGATGACGGGGTATTGTTTGGAGTCGCCCTGCTAAGAAAAGGGTGACGATGCTACTGTCCTATTTCCAACATTACGCCCGTTGTCCGATAGACATTAGACGCCTTGTTTGACATTGGACACGTTACACCGGTTGTCCGATGTTACGCACGTTGTCCGACAGACTTTAGACACCTTGTCCGACATTAGACGAGCTGTCCAACGTCACGCTCGTTGTCCAATGTTACGCGCGTTGTCCGACACACAAATGGTCCAACGTTACACCCCGTTGTCCGACAGACATTAAACGCCTTGTCCGACATTAGACGAACTATCCAACGTTACGCCCGTTGTCCGACAGACATTAGACACCTTGTCCGACATTAGACGAGCTGTCCAACGTCACGCTCGTTGTCCGATGTTACGCGCGTTGTCCGACACACAAATGGTCTAACGTTACACCCCATTGTCCGACAGACATTAAACGCCTTGTCCGACATTAGACGAACTATCCAACGTTACGTCCCATTGTCCGACAGACATTAAACGCCTTGTCCGACATTAGACAAACTATCCAAAGTTGTGCACGTTGTCCTACAGACCTTAGACGCCTTGTCCAACATTTGACTAGCTGTCCGACGTCACGCCCGTTGTCCGATGTGACGCACGTTGTCCGACACACAAATGGTCCAACGTTACACCCCATTGTCCGACAGACATTAAACGCTTTGTCCGACATTAGACGAACTATCCAACGTTACGTCCCATTGTCCGACAGACATTAAACGCCTTGTCCGACATTAGACGAACTATCCAACGTTACGCCCGTTATCCGACAGACGTTAGACGTCTTGTCCAACATTAGGCGAGCTGTCCGACGTCACGCCCGTTGTCCGACGTTACGCGCGTAGTCCGACAGACATTAGACGCCTTGTTTGACATTGGACACGTTACACCCGTTGTCCGATATTACGCACGTTGTCCGACGTTACGCCCCGCTGTCCGACAGACATTAGACACCTTGTCCGACAGACATTAGACACCTTGTCCGACATTAGACGAGCTGTCCGACATTAGACGAGCTGTCCGACGTCACACCCGTTGTCCGATGATACACGCGTTGTCCGACAGACAAATGGTCCAACGTTACACCCCATTGTCCGACAGACATTAAACGCCTTGTCCAACATTAGACGAACTATCCAACGTTACG
Source organism: Nerophis ophidion (assembly GCF_033978795.1). Classification (NCBI taxonomy): domain Eukaryota; kingdom Metazoa; phylum Chordata; class Actinopteri; order Syngnathiformes; family Syngnathidae; genus Nerophis; species Nerophis ophidion. The sequence goes on along the minus strand of NC_084630.1, from coordinate 40,135,410 downwards.
CCCGTTGTCCGACAGACATTAGACACCTTGTCCAACATTAGACAAACTATCCAAAGTTATGCACGTTGTCCTACAGACCTTAGACGCCTTGTCCGACATTAGAAGAGCTGTCCGACGTTACGCGCGTTGTCCGACAGACAGTAGACGCCTTGTTCGACATTGGACACGTTACACCCGTTGTCCGATGTTATGCACAATGTCTGACGTTACACCCCATTGTCCGACAGACATTAAACGCCTTGTCCGACATTAGACGAACTATCCAACGTTACACTCGTTGTCCGACAGACGTTAGACACCTTGTCCGACATTAGGCGAGCTGTCCGACGTCATGCCCGTTGTCCGACGTTACGCTTGTTGTCCGACAGACATTAGACGCCTTCTTCGACATTGGACACGTTACACGCGTTGTCCGATGTTACGCACGTTGTCCGACGTTACGCCCCGCTGTCCGACAGACATTAGACACCTTGTCCGACATTAGACGAGATGTCCGACGTCACACCTGTTGTCCGATGTTACGCGCGTTGTCCGACAGACAAATGGTTCAACGTTACACCCCATTGTCCGACAGACATTATACGCCTTGTCCGACATTAGACGAACTATCCAAAGTTATGCACGTTGTCCTACAGACCTTAGACGCCTTGTCCGACATTAAAAGAGCTGTCCGACGTTACGCGCGTTGTCCGACAGACATTAGACGCCTTGTTCGACATTGGACAAGTTACACCCGTTGTCCGATGTTATGCACAACGTCTGACGTTACACCCCATTGTCCGACAGACATTAAACGCCTTGTCCGACATTAGACGAACTATCCAACGTTACACCAGTTGTCCGACAGACGTTAGACGTCTTGTCCAACATTAGGCGAGCTGTCCGACGTCACGCCCGTTGTCCGACGTTACGCGCGTAGTCCGACAGACATTGGACACCTTGTTCGACATTGGACACGTTACACCCGTTGTCCGATGTTACGCACGTTGTCCGACGTTACGCCCCGCTGTCCGACAGACATTAGACACCTTGTCCGACATTAGACGAGCTGTCCGACGTCACACCCGTTGTCCGATGTTACACGCGTTGTCCGACAGACAAATGGTCCAACGTTACACCCCATTGTCCGACAGACATTAAACGCCTTGTCCGACATTAGACGAACTATCCAACGTTACACCCGTTGTCCGACAGACGTTAGACGCCTTGTCCGACAGACGTTAGACACCTTGTCCAACATTAGGCGAGCTGTCCGACGTCACGCCCGTTGTCCGACGTTACGCGCGTTGTCCGACAGACATTAGACGCCTTGTTAGACATTGGACACGTTACACTCGTTGTCCGACGTTACGCCCCGTTGTCCAACAGACATTACACACCTTGTCCGACATCAGACGAGCTGTCCGACGTCACGCCCGTTGTCCGATGTTACGCGCGTTGTCCGACAGACAAATGGTCCAACGTTACACCCGTTGTCTGGCATTACGTCCCCGTTGTCTGATGTTACACGCGTTGTCAAACAGACAAATGGTCCAACGTTACGCCCCGTTGTCCAACAGAAATTAAACGCCTTGTCCGACATTAGACGAGCTGTCCGACGTTACACCTGTTGTCAGACAGACGTTAGACGCCTTGTCCGACATTAGGCGAGCTGTCCGACGTCACGCCCATTGTCCGACGTTACGCGCGTTGTTCGACAGACATTAGACGCCTTGTTCGACATTGGACACGTTACACCCGTTGTCCGATGTTACGCACGTTGTCCGACGTTACGCCCCGCTGTCCGACAGACAGACACCTTGTCCGACATTTGACGGGCTAACCGACGTTACGCCCGTTGTCCGACAAACCTTAGACGCCTCGCCCAACATTAAACGAACTATCCGACGCTTAATTTTTACCGAAACATTTGTACAGCAACTTGTAGGCTAGACTGCACACACACACACACACACACACACACACACACACACACACACGTACTCAGCAGTGTTTATGTACAGGAACACTTAACCCCACTAAAAAGCGAGCTACGGCGGTGTAAAGGCGCATTTGTTGTTGACGGGGTATTGTTTGGAGTCGCCCTGCTAAGAAAAGGGTGACGATGCTACTGAGGAGGGTTTCAGCCCCCCCCCCCCCAAACTGTCCTATTTCCCGTGTGTTTTCTGCGGGGGGGATCAGCCATATCCTGCTTGGTAGTTTGTGCACAGGGGACGTGTGCGATGCCGCCACGGTGCGACTAGCGCGGGTGTGCCACGGTCCGGGAATAAAAAATGTCATTGTGAATATTTGTGAATAAAAGAAGGAAAGCGAAGTGATGCTTGTGCGTTATTGGGAGGAAGCTTTTCTTCCCGTTCTTCTTCTTCCTGTCCTTTGTAAGGAACCTCAACGAGAAGGACTGGGAAAGTATTTTTGAGAGATTTCTATTTTGCTGGGAAATAATATTTAAGTACTTTTGTCTAAGGGGGAAAAAAGAAAAAGAAAGCAAAACGGCAAACACTTTTTTTTTTTGTAAGATGAAAAGTGTTGCTGATGCATGAGATGTTTACATTGTGCTTCAAAGACTAAAAACTAGGGGAGAAAAAGGGAAACTTGTGCCTTTTTTAATCTCAGCTGACTTACAGATGGAAGAAGGTGTAAATAGAATTTAAAAAGTCATTTTTGTTGAGTGTAAAGAATGAAAAAAAAAGTTTTTTCTCCCTCATTTGCTGTGTTTTGTGTGTTGGACGGCGAGGGGAAGGGAGCTGAATGTACTTTACTACCTGAATGTTACACCTTTTTTAACTTGCTTTTATGTGGACATCATAACAATAATAATAAGAATAATACAACAGTATTTCCTATTTTGTAACAAAATGTGATGGATTTTTTTTTCTTTTTTTTTTGCTGTTAAAATGATTTCCTAATCCGTGACGGTTTTATTGACGAGCACCACAATAAAAATCAACAGGTCACCAACTTCTTGTCGCTCTTTTTGTATTTTCTTACTTTAATGTTGTCTCCTGTTCCATTTAGTCGGGTTGTCCGACATTAGACGCCTTGTCCGACATTAGACCAACTGTCCGACGTTACGCCCGTTGTCCCACAGACATTAGACGCCTTCTCCGACATTAGACGAGCTGTCCGAGGTTAAAAAAGCTGTCCGACTTTACGCCCGTTGTCTGACAAACATTAGACGCCTTGTCCAACATTAGAACAGCTGTCCTATGTTACAGCCGTTGTCCGACAGACCTTAGACACCTTGTCGGACATTAGACGAACTATCCGACAATACGCCCGTTGTCCCACAGACATTAGACGCCTTCTCCGACATTAGACGAGCTGTCCGAGGTTAAAAAAGCTGTCCGACTTTACGCCCGTTGTCCGACAGACATTAGACGCCTTGTCCAACATTAGACGAACTATCCAACGTTACGCCCGTTGTCCGACAGACGGACGCCTTGTCCAACATTAGAAGAACTATCCAACGTTATGCCCGTTTTCCCACAGACCTTAGACGCCATGTCCGACATTATACAAACAGTCCGATGTTAGCCCGTTGTCCTACAGACCTTAGACGCCTTGTCCGACATTAGACGAACTGTCCGACGTTACGCCCGTTGTTCAACAGAAATTAGACGCATTCTCCGACATTAGATGAGCGGTCCAACGTTACGCCTGTTGTCCGACATTAGAAGAGCTGTCCGATGTTATGGCCGTTGTCCGACAGACATTAGACGCCATGTCCGACAAACAAACTGTCCGATGTTACGCCCGTTGTCCGACAGACAGACGCCTTGTCCAACATTAGAAGAACTATCCAACGTTATGCCCGTTGTCCCACAGACCTTAGACGCCATGTCCGACATTAGACGAACAGTCCGATGTTACGCCTGTTGTCTTACAGACCTTAGACGCCTTGTCCGATATTAGACGAACTGTCCGACGTTACGCTCGTTGTTCAACAAACATTAGACGCATTCTCCGACATTAGATGAGCGGTCCAACGTTACGCCTATTGTCCGACAGACATTAGACGCCTTGTCCGATATTAGACGAACTATCCAACGTTATGCCCGTTGTCCCACAGACCTTAGACGCCATGTCCGACATTAGAAGAGCTGTCCTATGTTACAGCCGTTGTCCGACAGACCTTAGACAACTTGTCCGACATTAGAAGAGCTGTCCTATGTTACAGCCGTTGTCCGACAGACCTTAGACGCCTTGTCCGACATTAGAAGAGCTGTCCGATGTTATGGCTGTTGTCCGACAAACATTAGACGCCTTGTCCGACATTAGAAGAGCTGTCCGATGTTATGGCTGTTGTCCGACAAACATTAGACGCCTTGTCCGACAGACGAACAGTCCGACGTTACGCTCGTTGTTCCACAGACATTAGACACCTTCTCTGACATTAGACGAGCTGTCCGACGTTACGCCCGTTGTCCGACAGACCTTAGAAAACTTGTCCGACATCAGACAAACTATCCGACGTCACGCCCGTTGTCCCACAGACCTTAGAAACCTTGTCCGACATTAGACGAACTGTCCGATGTTACGCCCGTTGTCTGACAGACATTAGCCCCCTTGTCAAACATTAGAAGAGCTGTCCTATGTTACAGCCGTTGTCCGACAGACCTTAGACACCTTGTCCGACATTAGAAGAGCTGTCCGATGTTATGGCTGTTGTCCGACAAACATTAGACGCCTTGTCCGACATTAGAAGAGCTGTCCGATGTTATGGCTGTTGTCCGACAAACATTAGACGCCTTGTCCGACAGATGAACTGTCCAATGTTACGCCCGTTGTCTGACAGACATTAGACGCCTTGTCAAACATTAGAAGAGCTGTCCTATGTTACAGCCGTTGTCCGACAGACCTTAGACACCTTGTCGGACATTAGACGAACTATCCGACAATACGCCCGTTGTCCCACAGACATTAGACGCCTTCTCCGACATTAGACGAGCTGTCCGACGTTAAAAAAGCTGTCCGACTTTACCCCCATTGTCCGACAGACATTAGACGCCTTGTCCGACATTAGACGAACTATCCAACGTTACGCCCGTTGTCCGACAGACGGACGCCTTGTCCAACATTAGAAGGACTATCCAACGTTATGCCCGTTGTCCTACAGACCTTAGACGCCTTGTCCGACATTAGACGAACTGTCCGACGTTACGCCCGTTGTTCAACAGAAATTAGACGCATTCTCCGACATTAGATGAGCGGTCCAACGTTACGCCTGTTGTTCAACAGAAATTAGACGCATTCTCCGACATTAGATGAGCGGTCCAACGTTATGCCCGTTGTCCGACAGACCTTAGACACCTTGTCGGACATTAGACGAACTATCCGACAATACGCCCGTTGTCCCACAGACATTAGACGCCTTCTCCGACATTAGACGAGCTGTCCGACGTTAAAAAAGCTGTCCGACTTTACGCCCGTTGTCCGACAGACATTAGACGCCTTGTCCAACATTAGACGAACTATCCAACGTTATGCCCGTTGTCCCACAGACCTTAGACGCCATGTCCGACATTATACAAACAGTCCGATGTTACGCCCGTTGTCCTACAGACCTTAGACGCCTTGTCCAACATTAGACGAACTGTCCGACGTTACGCCCGTTGTTCAACAGAAATTAGACGCATTCTCCGACATTAGATGAGCGGTCCAACGTTACGCCCGTTGTCCGACAGACAGACGTCTTGTCCGACATTAGAAGAGCTGTCCGATGTTATGGCCGTTGTCCGACAGACATTAGACGCCTTGTCCGACATTAGACGAACTGTCCGACGTTACGCCCGTTGTCCGACAGACAGACGCCTTGTCCAACATTAGAAGAACTATCCAACGTTATGCCCGTTGTCCCACAGACCTTAGACCCCATGTCCGACAGACGAACAGTCCGATGTTACGCCCGTTGTCTTACAGACCTTAGACACCTTGTCCGATATTAGACGAACTGTCCGACGTTACACTCGTTGTTCAACAAACATTAGACGCATTCTCCGACATTAGATGAGCGGTCCAACGTTACGCCTATTGTCCGACAGACATTAGACGCCTTGTCCGATATTAGACGAACTATCCAATGTTATGCCCGTTGTCCCACAGACCTTAGACACCATGTCCGACATTAGAAGAGCTGTCCTATGTTACAGCCGTTGTCCGACAGACCTTAGACAACTTGTCCGACATTAGAAGAGCTGTCCTATGTTACAGCCGTTGTCCGACAGACCTTAGACACCTTGACCGACATTAGACGAACTGTCTAACATTATGCCCAATGTCTTACAGACCTTAGACGCCTTGTCCGACATTATAAAGAGCTGTCCGATGTTATGGCTGTTGTCCGACAAACATTAGACGCCTTGTCCGACATTAGAAGAGCTGTCCGATGTTATGGCTGTTGTCCGACAAACATTAGACGCCTTGTCCGACAGACGAACTGTCCAATGTTACGCCCGTTGTCTGACAGACATTAGACGCCTTGTCAAACATTAGAAGAGCTGTCCTATGTTACAGCCGTTGTCCGACAGACCTTAGACACCTTGTCCGACATTAGACGAACTGTCTAACATTATGCCCAATGTCTTAAAGACCTTAGACGCCTTGTCCGACATTAGAAGAGCTGTCCGATGTTATGGCTGTTGTCCGACAAACATTAGACGCCTTATCCGACATTAGAAGAGCTGTCCGATGTTATGGCTGTTGTCCGACAAACATTAGACGCCTTGTCCGACAGATGAACTGTCCAATGTTACGCCCGTTGTCTGACAGACATTAGACGCCTTGTCAAACATTAGAAGAGCTGTCCTATGTTACAGCCGTTGTCCGACAGACCTTAGACACCTTGTCGGACATTAGACGAACTATCCGACAATACGCCCGTTGTCCCACAGACATTAGACGCCTTCTCCGACATTAGACGAGCTGTCCGACGTTAAAAAAGCTGTCCGACTTTACCCCCATTGTCCGACAGACATTAGACGCCTTGTCCGACATTAGACGAACTATCCAACGTTACGCCCGTTGTCCGACAGACGGACGCCTTGTCCAACATTAGAAGGACTATCCAACGTTATGCCCGTTGTCCCACAGACCTTAGACACCATGTCTGACATTATACAAACAGTCCGATGTTACGCCCATTGTCCTACAGACCTTAGACACCATGTCTGACATTATACAAACAGTCCGATGTTACGCCCGTTGTCCTACAGACCTTAGACGCCTTGTCCGACATTAGACGAACTGTCCGACGTTACGCCCGTTGTTCAACAGAAATTAGACGCATTCTCCGACATTAGATGAGCGGTCCAACGTTATGCCCGTTGTCCGACAGACCTTAGACACCTTGTCGGACATTAGACGAACTATCCGACAATACGCCCGTTGTCCCACAGACATTAGACGCCTTCTCCGACATTAGACGAGCTGTCCGACGTTAAAAAAGCTGTCCGACTTTACGCCCGTTGTCCGACAGACATTAGACGCCTTGTCCAACATTAGACGAACTATCCAACGTTATGCCCGTTGTCCCACAAACCTTAGACGCCATGTCCGACATTATACAAACAGTCCGATGTTACGCCCGTTGTCCTACAGACCTTAGACGCCTTGTCCAACATTAGACGAACTGTCCGACGTTACGCCCGTTGTTCAACAGAAATTAGACGCATTCTCCGACATTAGATGAGCGGTCCAACGTTACGCCCGTTGTCCGACAGACAGACGTCTTGTCCGACATTAGAAGAGCTGTCCGATGTTATGGCCGTTGTCCGACAGACATTAGACGCCTTGTCCGACATTAGACGAACTGTCCGACGTTACGCCCGTTGTCCGACAGACAGACGCCTTGTCCAACATTAGAAGAACTATCCAACGTTATGCCCGTTGTCCCACAGACCTTAGACCCCATGTCCGACATTAGACGAACAGTCCGATGTTACGCCCGTTGTCTTACAGACCTTAGACGCCTTGTCCGATATTAGACGAACTGTCCGACGTTACACTCGTTGTTCAACAAACATTAGACGCATTCTCCGACATTAGATGAGCGGTCCAACGTTACGCCTATTGTCCGACAGACATTAGACGCCTTGTCCGATATTAGACGAACTATCCAATGTTATGCCCGTTGTCCCACAGACCTTAGACACCATGTCCGACATTAGAAGAGCTGTCCTATGTTACAGCCGTTGTCCGACAGACCTTAGACAACTTGTCCGACATTAGAAGAGCTGTCCGATGTTACAGCCGTTGTCCGACAGACCTTAGACACCTTGACCGACATTAGACGAACTGTCTAACATTATGCCCAATGTCTTACAGACCTTAGACGCCTTGTCCGACATTATAAAGAGCTGTCCGATGTTATGGCTGTTGTCCGACAAACATTAGACGCCTTGTCCGACATTAGAAGAGCTGTCCGATGTTATGGCTGTTGTCCGACAAACATTAGACGCCTTGTCCGACAGACGAACTGTCCAATGTTACGCCCGTTGTCTGACAGACATTAGACGCCTTGTCAAACATTAGAAGACCTGTCCTATGTTACAGCCGTTGTCCGACAGACCTTAGACACCTTGTCGGACATTAGACGAACTGTCTAACATTATGCCCAATGTCTTAAAGACCTTAGACGCCTTGTCCGACATTAGAAGAGCTGTCCGATGTTATGGCTGTTGTCCGACAAACATTAGACGCCTTGTCTGACATTAGAAGAGCTGTCCGATGTTATGGCTGTTGTCCGACAAACATTAGACGCCTTGTCCGACAGACGAACTGTCCAATGTTACGCCCGTTGTCTGACAGACATTAGACGCCTTGTCAAACATTAGAAGAGCTGTCCTATGTTACAGCCGTTGTCCGACAGACCTTAGACACCTTGTCGGACATTAGACGAACTATCCGACAATACGCCCGTTGTCCCACAGACATTAGACGCCTTCTCCGACATTAGACGAGCTGTCCGACGTTAAAAAAGCTGTCCGACTTTACGCCCGTTGTCCGACAGACATTAGACGCCTTGTCCAACATTAGACGAACTATCCAACGTTACGCCCATTGTCCGACAGACAGACGCCTTGTCCAACATTAGAAGAACTATCCAACGTTATGCCCGTTGTCCCACAGACCTTAGACGCCATGTCCGACATTATACAAACAGTCCGATGTTACGCCCGTTGTCCTACAGACCTTAGACGCCTTGTCCAACATTAGACGAACTGTCAGACGTTACGCCCGTTGTTCAACAGAAATTAGACGCATTCTCCGACATTAGATGAGCGGTCCAACGTTACGCCCGTTGTCCGACAGACGTCTTGTCCGACATTAGAAGAGCTGTCCGATGTTATGGCCGTTGTCCGACAGACATTAGACGCCTTGTCCGACAGACAAACTGTCCGATGTTACGCCCGTTGTCCGACAGACATTAGACGCCTTGTCCGACATTAGACGAACTGTCCGACGTTACGCCCGTTGTCCGACAGACATTAGACGCCTTGTCCGACATTAGACGAACTGTCCGACGTTACGCCCGTTGTCCGACAGACAGACGCCTTGTCCAACATTAGAAGAACTATCCAACGTTATGCCCGTTGTCCCACAGACCTTAGACCCCATGTCCAACATTAGACGAACAGTCCGATGTTACGCCCGTTGTCTTACAGACCTTAGACGCCTTGTCCGATATTAGACGAACTGTCCGACGTTACGCTCGTTGTTCAACAAACATTAGACGCATTCTCCGACATTAGATGAGCGGTCCAACGTTACGCCTATTGTCCGACAGACATTAGACGCCTTGTCCGATATTAGACGAACTATCCAACGTTATGCCCGTTGTCCCACAGACCTTAGACGCCATGTCCGACATTAGACGAACAGTCCAATGTTACGCCCGTTGTCCGACAGACATTAGACGCATTCTCCGATATTAGATGAGCGGTCCAACGTTACGCCCGTTGTCCGACAGACATTAGACGAACAATCCAACGTTATGTCCATTGTCTGACAAACATTAGACGCCTTGTCCAACATTAGAACAGCTGTCCTATGTTACAGCCGTTGTCCGACAGACCTTAGACACTTTGTCGTACATTAGACGAACTATCCGACAATACGCCCGTTGTCCCACGGACATTAGACGCCTTCTCCGACATTAGACAAGCTGTCCGACGTTAGAAGAGCTGTCCGACGTTACGCCCGTTGTCCGACAGACCTTAGACACCTTGTCGTACATTAGACGAACTATCCGACAATACGCCCGTTGTCCCACAGACATTAGACGCCTTTTCCGACATTAGACAAGCTGTCCGACGTTAGAAGAGCTGTCCGACGTTACGCCCGTTGTCCTACAGACATTGGACGCCTTGTCCAACATTAGACGAACTGTCCGACGTTATGCCCGTTGTCCCACAGACCTTAGACGCCATGTCCGACATTAGACGAACTGTCCGACGTTACACCCGTTGTTCAACAGACATTAGAAGCATTCTCGGATATTAGATGAGCGGTCCAACGTTACGCCCGTTGTCCGACAGACATTAGACGCCTTGTCCAACATTAGACGAACTGTCCGACGTTACACCCGTTGTTCAACAGACAGACGCATTCTCCGACATTAGATGAGCGGTCCAACGTTACGCCTGTTGTCCGACAGACATTAGACGCCTTGTCCGACATAAGAAGAGCTGTCCGATGTTATGGCCGTTGTCCGACAAACATTAGACGCCTTGTCCGAAAGACAAACTGTCTGATGTTACGCCCGTTATCCGACAGACATTAGACGCCTTGTCCGACATTAGACGAACAATCCAACGTTATGCCCGTTTTCTGACAGACATTAGACGCCTTGTCCGACATTAGAAGAGCTGTCCTATGTTATGGCCGTTGTCCGACAGACATTAGACGCCTTATCCGACAGACAAACTGTCCGATGTTACGCCCATTGTCCGACAGACATTAGACGCCTTGTCCCACAGACATTAGACGCCTTTTCCGACATTAAACAAGCTGTCCGACGTTAGAAGAGCTGTCCGACGTTACGCCCGTTGTCCGACAGACAGACGCCTTGTCCGACATTAGAAGAGCTGTCTGATGTTATGGCCGTTGTCCGACAGACATTAGACGCCTTGTCCGACAGACGAACTGTCCGATGTTACGCCCATTGTCCGACAGACATTAGCCGCCTTGTCCCACAGACATTAGACGCCTTGTCCCACAGACATTAGACGCCTTGTCCGACATTAGACGAACTATCCAACGTTATGCCCGTTGTCCGACAGACACCTTGCCCGACGTTAGAACAGCTGTTCGATGTTATGGCCGTTGTCCGACAGACATTAAACGCCTTGTCCGACAGACGAACTGTCCGATGTTACGCCCGTTGTCCGACAGACATTAGACGCCTTGTCCGACATTAGATGAGCTGTCCGATGTTACAACCGCTGTCCGACAGACCTTAGCGAACTTGTCCGACATTAGACGAACTATCCGACGTCACGCCCGTTGTCCCACAGACCTTAGAAACCTTGTCCGACATTAGACGAACTGTCCGATGTTACGCTCCTTTTTCAACAGACATTAAACGTCTTGTCCGACATTAGACGAACTGTCCGACTTTACGCCCGTTGTCCGACAGACAGACGCCTTGTCCGACATTAGACGAACTGTCCGACGTTACGCCTGTTGTCCGACAGACAGACGCCTTGTCCGACATTAGACAAACTACCCAAAGTTATGCCCGTTGTCCGACAGACAGACGCCTTGTCCGACATTAGAAGAGCTGTCCGATGTTATGGCAGTTGTCCGACAGACATTAGACGCCTTGTCCGACAGACGAACTGTCCGATGTTACGCCCGTTGTCCGACAGACATTAGACGCCTTGTCAAACATTAGAAGAGCTGTCCGATGTTACAACCGCTGTCCGACAGACCTTAGACAACTTGTCCGACATTAGACGAACTATCCGACGTCACGCCCGTTGTCCCACAGACCTTAGAAAACTTGTCCGACATTAGACGAACAGTCCGACGTTACGCTCGTTGTTCCACAGACATTAGACACCTTCTCTGACATTAGACGAGCTGTCCGACGTTACGGCCGTTGTCCGACAGACCTTAGAAAACTTGTCCGACATCAGACAAACTATCCGACGTCACGCCCGTTGTCCCACAGACCTTAGAAACCTTGTCCGACGAACTGTCCGATGTTACGCTCCTTGTTCAACAGACATTAAATGTCTTGTCCGACATTAGACGAACTGTCCGACTTTACGCCCGTTGTCCGACAGACAGACGCCTTGTCCGACATTAGACGAACTATCCAACGTATGTCCGTTGTCCGACAGACATTAGACGTCTTTTCCAACAATAGACGTACTGTCCGACGTTATGGCCATTGTCCTACAGACCCTAAACGCTTTGTCCGACATTAGACGAACTGTCGGACGTTACGCCTGTTGTTCGACAGACATTAGACGCCTTCTCCGACATTAGATGAGCGGTCCGATGTTACGCGCGTTGTCCGAGAGACATTAGACGCCTTGTCTGATGTTACACAGGCTGTCCGACGTTACGTCCGTTAACCGACAGACATTACAGGCCTTGTCAGACATTGGATGGCCACGTTGCCAACATTGGACGTGTTGTCAAACATTAGACATAAGACAAACTGTTTGACATTACACGGACTGTCCGACGTGAACGAGTTGGTTGACATTGACGAGTTGTTTGTCGTAAGACGAGTCTCTCGACATAAGACAAGCTGTTTAACGTTACACGGACTGTTCGTTGTTAGGCCTGTTGTCCGACAGAGATTGAACGCATTGTCCGACATTGGAAGCTTGGTCAAACAGACTTAAGACAAGCTGTTTGATGTTACACGGACTGTCCGATGTTCGGCTCGATGTCCGACAGACATTGGACGCATTGTCCGACATTGGACACGTTGTCAAACAGACTTAAGACAAGCTGTTTGACGTATCACTGGACATAAGAGGGGTGGTCCCGTGTCAGGCAGGTCACTCGCCAGTCCAGGTTGACGTGGAGCGGTTGGAAATAGTCGGGTTATTTGACAAAGACGGATTGTGGACAAAAGCGGGTGGCAGTGGCAGGTGAGTCAGCAGCAGAGAGGAAGAAGGTGGACGTGGAAGCTCTGAGAAAATATTGTGGATGAATTTCAAAGAACTGCCTTCGGCCTGCAGGGACCATCGGGAGCCAAAAACCCGAAGAGATGCGAGGCGAGAAGGTAGTGAAGAAATGTAAGACGAAGGTTTTAACAGTAAAAACATGGAAAAAATGTTGATTAACTGCTTTTGTTTTGCCAGACTGGATAGATTTTTGCTGCCCCAGATCCATAAAGACTTTCTAAGTCAGCCACATTTCCACTCGCTCTCCCTGGTGGATCCACACAATCCACTGGATCAGGGAGACTTCACGGCAGCACCCGAGCACGTCTTTGGCCCGCTCTTCTCAAGACGTTCTCTCTTTCGGTTTTCCCCGGCTGCTGGCCCGATAAAACCACCAGGTTAGCCCGGATGCTACTTGCGGGTGTTGCTGAGTCAGGAGTGGGGACGGTGGCGGGTGGAGGATGGGTGAAGGACACTGCATCGCAGGACCGACTGGAACGCTGCCAGGAACTCGGTCCAAAGGAGAAATGAAGATCCGGGGGTTTAACTTGGAAGCCCGCATCCTGTCTCGGACCACATCGTCACTCAGCTGTGCAAACATCGCCGCACTGTCAGAAGTCTGCTGATCTGGGGTTTAATTAGCCATCTTGTTGACTCATTTATTGTAGCTTCCACGCTACAAACATCGGGAGTATTAGCCGAGGTGCTTTACTCCATGTTCTCGACGGCTCGGTTTTTCTTTGCCTTGAAAAAACGCGAACGCACACCACCAGCAGGAATCGTTCAAAAAAGTTGTTGTCGCAATTGTTGGATATGACTTTGAAGCAGGGGTCAGCAACCTTTTTGAAAGCAAGAGCTACTTCTTGGGTACTGATTAATGCCAAGGGCTACCAGTTTGATACACACTTAAATAAATTGCCAGAAATAGACGATTTGCTCAATTTACCTTTAATAAATAAATCTATATATATATATATATATATATATTAAAAAAAAGGGTATTTCTGCCTGTCATTCCGTCGTACATTTTTTTTCCTTTTACGGAAGGTTTTTTTGTAGAGAACAAATGATGAAAAAAACACTTAATTGAACGGTCTGTGGGACAAGGCGTCTAATGTCTGTCGGACAATGGGCGTAACATCGGACAGTTCGTCTGTCGGACAAGGCGTCTAATGTCTGTCGGACAACGGCCATAACATCAGACAGCTCTTCTAATGTCGGACAAGGCGTCTAATGTCTGTCGGACAACGGGCGTAACATCGGACAGTTCGTCTGTCGGACAAGGCGTTTATTGTCTGTCGGACAACGGCCATAACACCGAACAGTTGTTCTAACGTCGGACAAGGCGTCTGTCTGTCGGACAACGGGCATAACGTTGGATAGTTCGTCTAATGTCGGACAAGGCGTCTAATGTCTGTGGGACAAGGCGTCTAATGTCTGTGGGACAAGGCGTCTAATGTCTGTCGGACAATGGGCGTAACATCGGACAGTTCGTCTGTCGGACAAGGCGTCTAATGTCTGTCGGACAACGGCCATAACATCAGACAGCTCCTCTAATGTCGGACAAGGCGCCTGTCTGTCGGACAACGGGCGTAACGTCGGACAGCTTGTCTAATGTCGGAAAAGGCGTCTAATGTCTGTGGGACAAGGCGTCTAATGTCTGTCGGACAATGGGCGTAACATCGGACAGTTCGTCTGTCGGATAAGGCGTCTAATGTCTGTCGGACAACGGCCATAACATAGGACAGCTCTTCTAATGTCGGACAAGGCATCTAATGTCTGTCAGAAAACGGGCGTAACATTGGACAGTTTGTCTTTCGGACAAGGCGTCTAATGTCAGTCGGACAACGGCCATAACATCGGACAGCTCTTCTTATGTCGGACAAGGCGTCTAATGTCTGTCGGACATTAGACGCCTTGTCCCACAGACATTAGACGCATTTTCCGACATTAGACAAGCTGTCCGACGTTAGAAGAGCGGTTTAAAAGAGGAGAAAACAGGAAAAAAATGAAAATTAAATTTTGAAACATAGTTTATCTTCAATTTCAACTCTTTAAAATTCAAAATTCAACCGAAAAAAATGAAGAGAAAAACTAGCTAATGCGAATCTTTTTGAAAAAATTAAAAAAATAATTTATGGAACATCATTAGTAATTTTTCCTGATTAAGATTAATTTTAGAATTTTGATGACATGTTTTAAATAGGTTAAAATCCAATCTGCACTTTGTTAGAATATATAACAAATTGGACCAAGCTATATTTCTAACAAAGACAAATCATTATTTCTTCTAGATTTTCCAGAACAAAAATTTAAAAAAAAATTCAAGAGACTTTGAAATAAGATTTAAAATTGATTTGAAAGATTTTCTAGATTTGCCAGAATACTTTTTTTCAATTTTAATCATAGGTTTGTAGAAATATTTCACAAATATTCTTCTTCGAAAAAACAGAAGCTAAAATGAAGAATCACATTAAAATGTATTTATTATTTTTTACAATAAAAAAATAAATTTACTTGAACATTGATTTAAATTGTCAGGAAAGAAGAGAAAGGAGTTTAAAAGGTAAAAAGGTATATGTGTTTAAAAAAATC